>NW_026857492.1:0-65283 GCF_026571515.1 Ruditapes philippinarum | reverse complement strand
TTTATTGTTTTTTCATCAAAACAACATAGAGAGAATTTCCTTTTTGTTGGGTTTTATTTTGCACCAGCACAGTATAGGTCATATGGTGACTTTCCAGCTTTACTGATGGAGGAAGACCTATGGTGCCCTCCCATACATTATTTCAGGCACAAATAGGCACCCGAGTATAACCACTGACGTACTGTAAGCTAGCTGGATAGCTTCCTCACATGAAAGACTCCAAAGTACCTGTCAGGTTTTGAACCCACAGCAGTAAAGGGAAAGTGGTTTGAAGTCAAGGACCTTAACCACTCAGCCAAGGACTCCCTGCATAGAGTGAAAAGAAAATGCGCTAAAAATTGCAGAATGTCAATATGTCAGACCACCTGTTTATAACTCACCAGCAATAATTCTTTCTATTGCAAATTCGAAATCAGAAGCTGAGACTTCAGTATTACCAACTCTTGCAGCATGTATAGCTGCCTCATTACATATATTAGAAATATCAGCTCCTACAAATATAACAATAACAGATTTTACCAATATACACTTTTCAAACAAAATATTATAATTTTCACCCTCATTCATAAGCAGACTTGATTAAAGTATGTGATTTTTCACCTATATATGTTTTTCATTGCGCCCTGTGGATCTCCCAATTTTCCAGATATAGTTAATACAGAATTTGTTTCAATTCATTTGTGAAGGATACTATAAACAAATAGGCAAACTCCAATCTGTTCTTTGAACCATCCAGCAGTACTAAGCAATGAGTGTACCCTTTATTGCTCAAAGAAAAATATTTTTTTTTCCCTCCACGGAGCCATCACTCCTGTCTTAGATTACAAGTCTGATGTGTTACCTGTCATCTGCTCCAGGCTTTTTTTCACCAGCTGCCAATAAACCACTGGTCAAATTCAACACCTTTTAAATTATAAAGACTTTCATTAATAACTATCTTAATCAAATAACCAACATGTTGCTCATCCGCACAGTCTGTACATGATCCATGCTGTTCGCTATCGTTTTCTCTGTTTATAAGCGAACAGCATGGATCCTGATCAGACTGCGCAGATGCGCAGGCTGGTGTGGACCCATGTTGGTCGCAAACCCATTATGTTGGTTTTGTCATGGCGCGGCTATCTAGTAATGTATACTTACCACTCATACCAGGTGTTAGTTTGGCAAGTTTATTGGCATATGTTGACACTGGGCTCTTTAATTTTAGTTTGTTTAAATAAAGCTCAAACAATTCTGTTCTTTCCAACAGCGTGGGAAGGTCTATCATTATATGTCTATCAAATCTTCCGGGGCGTAATAATGCCTGTATAAAGATACAAGTGAAAAGGAATATGTTTCATTTAAGGTTTTATTAAATACAATAATTAAAGTATATTTGACTGTTTGGGTTTTACGTCGACACAGTATTGGTCATATGGCGACGTTCCAGCTTTACTGTTGGAAGAGATCAGGTGCCCTTCAGTGTATATATAGTTAATAGTACACTACTACATGTTTGTAACATTGCTTTACATTTGAGCCGCATCATGACAAAACCAACATAGTGCATCCGCGCAGTCTGATCAGAATCCATGCTGTTCGCTATCAGTTTCTCTACTTGTAATAGAGTTGGTAAGCGGATGCGCAGGCTGGTCTTGATCCATGCTGGTCGCAAACCCATTATGTTGGTTTTGTCGTGACACGGCTAATTTTATATCAGTTATATACACAGCTACGTGTTGTGTTATCATGTTTTGTGACATTATGATGTCACGTTTTTTTTCTCAAATAAAGAAATTATGCAGTATTTGTAATATATAATTACTACATTAAAATATAATTTGTTATAATTATAGACTTTTGCCAAGTTATATGACCTTGTTTGTAATATAACCCTCACCTAGAAACAAGAGTTATATAAGCTAACAACAATCTGTACTGTCAGCACTGGGTTATATGTGTCAAACACACAGATATTTAACATGGTAACCATGTTGACATGGTACCCTTACTGACCACTCTGCACTCACACCAGACTGATCTGTCCTAGTAATATACCCTAGTTTTGCTTGATTACAAAAACACGTATCCCTTTTTTGTTTGAAACCACTTAACTATTACCATACTGATTTGCATTTACCACCAATATTGAGCAAGGACAGCCTGTCCATCTACCCAGTCTGTCCTGACTCTAAAATATATGCTGATAATTATATCTTCATCTTGATATCACCTAAATTGATAATGGACAGTTCCAAAAATGGAAGCTGGACAAGTCCATTTATGAAATTCAGCAGGTTATGGTTAAGTTATTAGAACCACTTGATATAATGGTCTTGTGTAAACCTGGCCTGGAATATTATTACCTATGACATGATAGAAATAAATGCAGTGAGAACAGACCAAGTAAGTTGTGCCAAATGCTGGTGAATTGTGTATCACATTGTAACCATCTCTGTAACTGTGTGTTTTTCTTTTATCTTTAAGTCAAAGGACCTCTTTGAGATTTTCAATAGGAGTTTTTTCTTTCTGTTGCCATGGCAACCAGAGTTCCGCATGGAATATGATTCTTTGAACAATTTTCAAAGGTGACTACCCCAGGAACATTCCTGTAAAGTTTGGATGAAACTTTGGCTTAGTTGTTTAAGAGTAGATGCTGTTGAAAGTAAAAGTTTAAGGACGGACGCCGGCAGACGAAAATCGATTACAAAAATAACAGCAGCAAACTATACCCATAGTTTACATAATAGGGTATTTGTTTTATACAGCTCCTAAGCATCAAATATTGTAGTTGACAGGTTTTTGGACCTTTCACCATTTCAAGTCATTTCTTTTGTTTTCTTTAGTTGTTTTCTAAGCTACATTCCATGCTATCATTATTTTGCAAAAAAAAAAGAGTTACTATTCTCTTTTGCTAACTTTACCACGTGATCATACAGGCTTAAATATTGAAAGTGTGCAAATAGTAGATAAGATACCTTGTCAAGCACATCAGCTCTATTTGTTGATGCTAGGATAATTACATCTTTTCTCTCATTCATACCATCTAACTCTGTCAGTAACTGGTTTAACAATTGTTCGTCTGACTGATTTGACTGCCCCCTGAAATGTCGAAGCAGTGTTTTTAGACTGATTTGACTGCCCCCTGAAATGTCGAAGCAGTGTTTTTAGACTGATTTGACTGCCCCCTGAAATGTCGAAGCAGTATTTTTAGCCTGATTTGACTGCCCCCTGAAATGTCGAAGCAGTGTTTTTAGACTGATTTGACTGCCCCCCGAAATGTCGAAGCAGTATTTTTAGCCTGATTTGACTGCCCCCTGAAATGTCGAAGCAGTACTTTTACAATGATTTGAATGTCCCCTGAAATGTCGAAGCAGTACTTTTACAATGATTTGACTGCCCCCTGAGATGTCGAAGCAGTGTTTTTAGACTGATTTGACTGCTCCCTGAAATGTCGAAGTACTTTTACAGCTATCAAAGTCATTCCTCCAAAACTATACAGCATTATAGTTCTAACTCTTGTTTGACTAAGTAAATTCTGATTTCGGCAACAATTACAAATAAAACATTACTTTAAGCAAATGTTTACCATATTTGATATTATAAATGCTGCATGACTCTGTACTGGTAATACATACCTGTTATTACCACCACTATGGTTTAAGATATAGAACATGTATTTAAATAATTACTAAAATATCATGTACTGACCTGACCCTACCAATTGCATCTATTTCATCAATGTAAATAATACAAGGAGCATTTTCGCGAGCGTTTTGAAACAATTTTCGTACTTTGCTTGCTCCAGCACCTAAAATAATTCAATAAAATAGAAAAAAAACAATAAAATATTGTAGTTCAAATAAGATTAAGTTAATAACATACATTTGTCTTACAATGTTTTATCAGATAAACCGCGGCGAGGGAGTGTAATAAAGCCATTTAATAAATACGATATTACACAAGTGTATTAACACTTTGATGTGACGTCATTTGCGCTATAAACATAGCGCTATTTAAGCGCGCTAATGTTAGCGTCACACTATAGGCATGTCAAATAAAAGTGACTATTGTTAACAGTTTACCATTCTTATTTTATATATGTGATAAATAGAATATTATATTTGTGTAGATTAAATACTAAATTTATTGAACTCGTTGAATAAAACAATATGCTCGCCAGAGGCTCGCATATGATTTTATTCAACTCGTTCAATAAATCTAGTATTAAACCTACACTCATTCAATATCCTCTATTTACTGAACTTGAACAGAATGTTCATTATTTTACTTATGCAATATGTCAAAGCTCTGTAAAGATATAATTGGGATGGGGGAGGTAGGGGTATGAGTGGTGAGATGCTTTTAGAAGAAATTGTGAAGTAGAATCAACAACTGATTATAACTGACACCAGCTAATCACATTAGTATGTAAAAGTTTGTTTGATTGGGTTTTATGTCGCACTGGTACAGTACTGGTTGGAGAGATAACTCCGTCACTAAATCACTATTTTTTCTAAATATCTTTTTTATTTTTGTGTATATTTTAAATTTTTACCCACCTAAACAAAGTTAGGTTCAAACATTTATAATCATGTGCAAATTTCCTTTCTTTAAATGGAAACTTGTACTTCCTTAAGGTCTTGAATAAGGTATCCGAAACATGGTCTTTTTAACCCTGGACAGTAGATAAAGTCGACACTTTAATTTTAAAGTAAATACTAGCTTGAAAATTAGAATTAGTCATTTATTTTAACATTTTATACGCTTTATCTCAAACTCCTCACAGTGATTACCTCCCTTGGCAGAATTGTAATCACTGCCTTCACAGACGTCACATGATGATGAAAGTCACATGACGTAACCTCGAAATTCAAATGTAAATATCGACCGTTACATAGAAAATCTAACGTCATTTTTCTCTTTCTGTTTTATTTTTAACTTTTTGTACCTACGTCAGTTATATTTTATCAAAAAATTATCAAAAGTATACAAAATAATGAAAAATAAATTAAAAAGCTAAAAAATATAAAATATTAAAATATTGATATTTCAATGTTTGTGATGGCAGAAATCTCTGTACTGATAAGGGGAGATCACTGCATAGGAGATTGGCTTTATCTATGCCTTATTGATAATTTAACAAATTTTTAAAGAAATTTTCCCAAGTCACTACCCTGTATTCAAGACAATTCTTAACTACCGTCTGGAAGTTAAGTAAAAAGAACATTTTGTGGCTGTTTTTGTAACAAAAAATTGTGGTCAACATAAACACATTTAAAAGTTTACCAAATTTAAAAATCTCATCACAGTCTGTCCTTCTCCTTTATTACTAGGTGACCATGTGCTTGTTTGTTGACAAGAAAAAATAAATAAAAAAATTACACCAAGTGTTGGGTTTATCTCTTCAACCAGTATAGGTCATTTGGCAATTCCAGCTTTACTGGTGGAGAAAGACCTCACATGCCCGTTTGTGCCTTCAATAATGCACCTGACTAGAAACACTGACGTTCCGTAAGCTAGCTGGATAGTTTTCTCACATGAAAGAATCTGGTTTGAAGTCAACAACCTTAACCACTCAAACATTAGCATGTGAAAGTTTGTTTGTTTGGTTGGTTTTAAGTGACACAAACATTGTAAAGTCATATGGCCACTTTCCAACTTAACTGGTGGGGGGAAGACCTCAGGTGCCCTCTGTGCATTATATTAGGTGCAAGTGAGCATCTGAGTAGAACCACCAACACTCTGTAAGCTAGCTGGAAACTTTCCTCACAAGAACAAATCCAAAATTGCTGGTTTGACTCAAACAAATGACGCGTCATTTTGCAGGTGGCTACATATTAACGCACTATACCATATATCCAAGCTCTGGGCAGTGTTGTTTATTAAGAGATTTTTAAATCAAGTTTCCTATACAACTCAATGTTACAAATAAGATCCAAAGGCAGGGCAATTTTTAACTACAGTGCCATTATTAATATAACCTACGAATAGGAAATGTTAAATGTAAAACATCTATGCCATGTAGTGTCACATAAGAGGATTAAGCTTTCCTTTCCCATATAAGTCTATGTAAAGTAATTGACCCCTATGGTTTGGCCAATTTTGACCTTTATATAAAATTTTATTATGGTGAACCAGGTTACACTACATGGCAAAAATCTCAGCTCTGTACATGGCAATTTCTGAGAAGATTTTAATGTGTTGTCCTAGATTCATGTAAAATATGTGAACCCAAGGGTTAGGCAAATATTTACCCTGGGATAATGATATATGTTAATATGTTACTTTTGTTGAAGATAAAAGATGATGCTTCTTGCTAAATATCTAAGCTTTGGGCATTATAGTCTTTAAAAGAAAATTTTTAAAGTGTAATAATACAAGGTTTATCGTTTAAATGCTTTGTAATTAATCAATCAGAACTACCTGCCTTCATTACTATATTCCAAAGTATTTAAACTCAAACTTTGCATTTTTCTAGAACGAACTTAAAATTGATATCTATTTCCTGATAGGTATGTACCAATAATCATGGTGATAGCAATATAATTGAGCCGTGTCACGACAAAACCAACATAATGGGTTTGCGACCAGCATGGATCAAGACCAGCCAGCGCATCCGCGCAGTCTGATCAGGATCCATGCTGTTCGCTATCAGTTTCTATACTGGTTATAGAGTTTGTAAGCGAACAGCATGGATCCTGATCAGACTGCGCGGATGCGCAGGCTGGTCTGGATCCTTGCTGGTCGCAAACCCATTACGTTGGTTTTGTCATGACGCGGCTCAATTATAGAATAAAATATTACCAACAAACATATCCATGAACTCTGTGGCAGCCATGTAGTAAAATGGTACGTCACATTCTGAGGCTAAAGCTTTAGCCAGCAATGTTTTACCACATCCAGGAGGTCCTAACAAAAGTGCTCCAGTAGGTGGTCTTGCTCCAAGCTTCTGTTAAACAAAACAAATAAGACTACATGTATTACCAAGTCTTGTCATTCTGAATAGATACAAAATTCAAATATCGACAACAAATATTAATAATTTCTAATATCTTATTTTGACTTTTATTAAAAAAAAAAAGAGTAAAAACTGTTACTTCATTTAGTTATTAAGAGCATAAAGTGTTCAAATACCAACAGCAGACTTATAAATCCACCTTGTTGAGCAATTGGTAAAACATGGCTAAAGTATGTTGTGTAAGTTCTGTTGAGGTTCAAACGTAATTGGGAGAAAAACATTCAAGATAAAAAACAATTTTTACTGTATTTTCGTCATTAAAAGAGGCACAATTTTATACATATAAGGAAAGAAGATAGGGGCGGCGTGGCCGAGTGGTTAACGCATCGGACTAGTAATCTCAGGATTGCTGTGGGAACTTCAAACCCTGTAAGGGTCAAGCCGTTGTTTCCTTGTGCAAGAAACTTTACATTCATTGCTTAGTCCTGGTTGGTTCCAGGAACAGATTCGAGAGTGTTTCAATAAGTTTATAGCTTCCAACACAATCATACTTGAAGTTACAAGCAAATATCTGTAGAGGTTGAAGAGATATGATCTTAAACAAGACAATGCAGATTAAACTTAAACCAAAGTCATATACTGACCTAGAGACTGATACTAACACCTGTGTGGGTAGGACAGCCTTACTATTCTTCAAATAGTTCAGCTAAAATCGAGCCAAATAAAAGGTATGAAACAGCTTCAAATTGAATAGTTAGACAACAAGTGAGAACTAAACCTACTTGAACTAAATCTCGATTCTTTAAATATTTCACAAATTCGAACACCTCCGTCTTAGCTTCATGAAGTCCTGCCACATCTTTGAAGGTCATTTTCTCTTTCATCAGTTTATCTCCACGTGTTAACGAAAATGACTCAGACATTATACTGCCATCCCATAATTTCTGAAAAAGTATTAAAATTTGTAGACTTTAATGTACAGACAATACTCCAACAGGCTTGAAAGTCACTGAATCATTTCTCTTTTCAGGTGACTTCTTGGGCACAACATAATGTACAAAAGGGCTTTAACGGCAGGCATTGATATTTCAAAAAGTTTGTGAAGCCAAGAAGATTGCAAGCAATTTTTTTTTTTTAATTAGTATCAACATTTTACATTTTAAGATACTAGTAGTATCAATTTATTTGAATTAAAGCCTCATCTTCTAAAAATCAACTTGATATATGCTCAATAAGTTTCATTTAGAGTGAAATAAAGTTTGTCCCAAAATTTAACCTAAAACTAAGATATTTGCATCCAAACATTGACCTCCAAATAAGAGAGTGACAATTAGTTTATAAATAACAGAAAACGGTTTTCAGTAAAAGCTAAAGGTATCATCTGCCTACAGGGCAAGTAGCATTATGAATTTATTTTTTTGAGATTAAGCAAGAATGCACTAAAGAGTGATTTGTGTTTACAGTTGCTGTTAATAGCACGAGGATTTTTTTCTTGGACAGCGCAAATATAAATAAACATCTTTATGAGCAACTAGTCAAAGGTAGAGCTATTTTAAGACTTGGGTGTTGGAAAAACCGATGTGGAAAAACCAATGTGGAAGATTCTTTTTATAAAAATTAAAGTTAAAAAATTGAACAAATTGTTTTTTTTTCAAAATTTCAATTATGGTTGCAATTAAATGAATCATTTCTAAACATAGAGCTGTAATTGATTCAGTGCAAAGCATATTGACGATACATCGATGTCGGATGACACATGATGGTGACACACCAATGTATCGATAAATACTCCGAATTTCTTGTACATGATTTACTTTCATACCTGATGAGTGGTATATTTTTTGTATATTTTTTTTCTGTACTGAAAACTTGATATATAGAAGAGTAAAAATGTGAACTTTTACTTCATTCACATTGTTGTCATGTTAACTAAATTTTAATAATCTCTTGCAATATTCTCTATTAGTTACAAAAGATAAATGAAAACCTACTTCTACAGTACTATCTTTAGGTACTTTATCTTTACTTCGAGTCACAAACTTCCGGAGTCTCATAAATATCCATACTGTAGAAAATACATAAAAAGCTGCAATAATCCTAAGCAACTGATGCTCCCTTTCTGTGAGTAAAACTCTAAAATAAAACAAAAAGATATAAGGTCTTGTCCAAAGTCAAACTAAAAATCATTATTTATTATTATGAACTAATATATAATACAGAATTATTTTTATTAATGATTTTACATTACTGGAGAGTCAATAATTGTTTTATTTTTTAAAGAAAAATATTTTGGATTTTTTGGATTGCCCTTTCCTTATGGATTTTAAATCTATATAACGTACGATTTTTATTCTATAAAATGTGGCAGTGAAGAGAGGGAAGGGGGTATTAAAAAGGAAACAATACAGATTTTTTTTTGGGCTCAAATTTATGTGTAATACATGATAATAATCTGAGGTAAACACAACAAAATATAAAACTAACTTATCAGAGTAGTTAACAGGAATGCTCTCTGTCTTCTGTACATTTAAATCGCTTTCAAGCTGGCGCAGTTTTTTCTCAAAACCATGACTTGCCAACTCAATATTCAACTTTTCGTCAGCCATGTTCTGTTGAAAATAAAAAACAATAACCTCGTTTGAAACAACTGATGCTCCTAAAAATAGGGAAAATGTGCGAGTGATGAAACAGTTAAATCTTGTCCAGCTTTATTTGTCATCCAATAAAAATGCTGTTTTTCTTAAAAATTCTGTTTGTTAATTTTCAGAACAAAAGTTGATACTATATCAAATTCCATTCATAGTCGCCTTATATTTTTCATAGTGCTTCCTTGAACCATGTTCATAACAAGAGCTGTTGGTAGGACAGCACGCTCAACTATTCTTAGTGCTTGATAGTAAAAGAGCCTTGATAATGTAAAGTTTTCTAAGTTAACAAATGGGCCAAATTTTTCTTTAAATCCATGTTACAGATATAGGCCTTGGAGATGGTCCTATTATGTTCTCAAAGAAATGTATAAAATTTCCACTTGTTTCAAAGACAGATGTCAATGGAATATGAAAATATCTGAGGTTGTATGCAAACTTTAATGTAAATTCTAAGTCGAAAAAAGGGCATAACCTGTCAAAATGCTTGAATTACTTCCTCTTGTCCACAGATTGGGGTCATGATGGTGAAAAAATGTGCAAAGTTTCAAAGCCATATGTCAATGGACTTTGAAAATATTTGAGGTGTTACAAAAACATTAACGTAAATTCTAAGTCAAAAAAGGGGCATAATTCTGTCAAAATGCTTGATACAGTTACTTCCTCCTGTCTACAGGTTGGGGTCATGATGGTGAACAAGTGTGCAAAGTTTCAAAGCCATATGTCAATGGACTTTGAAAATATTTGAGGCTTACAAAAACTTTAACATAAGTGGTTACACCAACGACGACACCGACGCTCGGGTGACTAGGATAGCTCTACTTATTCTTATCCAATAGTCGAGCTAAATATAGACAGATAGTGATGTAATTAAGTGAATATTAATGAAGCCAAATAAAGCCTGACACTAAGTATCATAGCGTTCATCCATAGCTGTTTTACAGAAATAAGAAACATTCTCCGGTTGCTATCTTCTAATTTCTGTAGAACAGCATGGATGAACACTAAAATATACATCATGATGGTTATTGCTCCACTCAGAATGTGCACATAAAACAGATATATCCAACTTAGAGATACATGTTACGTACTTTTTAGCAGAAACTAACAGTTTAATAACCCATTAAAACATTTATGTTTGAGCCAGATATTAACTAGCAGCCAGTGCTTTTACAATACAAAAATTCCACTGTGTTAGAAGCTTAAAGCTTATAGACACATTTTGAATCTGTTTCCTGAAACCAATCAGTATAAAGCAACGAGAGTAAAATTTCTTGCTCAAGGAAGCAACGTTTTGCCTCTGAAGGGGTTTGAATCCACACCAAAAATGATCCTTAAGAGTACTAATTTGACGCATGAGCCACTTGGCCATGCCGCCACTTTATAGGTTATTATACATGTATAATCTAAACAACATGTTAATCATTTTTTTATTAAGTATTTTCAATATTACATTGTACTTTTTCAAAAATCATGAATTGATACCTTGTATTTTACAGGATAAAGAGTTGCTTGGGGTCTTTCTACGGCACGTCCGTCACGTCCTGCATAAATAGTAACGTGACTAACCTGAAAAAAAGATGTGCATATCATTAACCTGAAAAACTAAAGGAAACCTGCCTATTAAAATATATCATCGAAGAATACTACAAAATAACTAGAGTCTATGTGACATATCATATCTGACATTGACGGTTCATAAAAGGTCATGGTCACATCTAAATTTTTATGTCAGTTTTGCAATAAAAGTTCTTTTGTTCAAGAAAGAATCAAATCTATGAATAGATTACAAAGTTTATACAAAATAATCAAATTTCAATAATATGACCTTCAGGGTAAAGGTCGTTCAAACGTCAAAGTCATTTTAGAATAATTTGACATGCAATTTGGTCAAATGACTGTCTGTCAAATCTGTAAAAAAATACCAAAGTTATGACAATTTACTCAAATTTCAATAATTTAAAATTGAAGGTCAATTAAAGGTTAATGTCATATCAAAATAATTCTATATGTTGGTATGTCATGTGTTCTTTTCTCCAAGAATAAATCAAATTTGTACATAAATAACAAAATTATGAAAATTAAAGCAAATTTCAACATTATGACATTGGCAGTCCAGGTCAAATAAAGGTTAAGTTCATAATTGAATTATTCAACAAATGGGTTTTATCATTGTAAATGATGAGGACTAATCTCAAGGACAATGAGGAGTAACCTCAAGGATGATGAAAAGTAACCTCAAGGACAATGAGGAGCAATCTCAAGATCGATGAGGAGAAATCTCAAGGACAATGAGGAGTAACCTCAAGGATGATGAAGAGTAACCTCAAGGACAATGAAGAGCAATCTCAAGATCGATGAGGAGAAATCTCAAGGACAATGAAGAGAAATCTCAAGGATAATGAAGAGTAACCTCAAGGACAATGAGGAGCAATCTCAAGATCGATGAGGAGAAATCTCAAGGACAATAAAGAGAAATCTCAAGGATAATGAGGAGTAATTTCAAGGAAGATGAGAAGTAATCTCAAGATCGATGAGGAGAAATCTCAAGGACAATGAAGAGAAATCTCAAGGAAGATGAGAAGTAATCTCAAGATCGATGAGGAGAAATCTCAAGGACAATGAAGAGTAACCTCAATGACAATGAGGAGTAATCTCAAGATCGATGAGGAGAAATCTCAAGGACAATGAAGAGAAATCTCAAGGATAATGAGGAGTAATTTCAAGGAAGATGAGAAGTAATCTCAAGGACAATAAGAAGTAACTTCTATGTCGATGAGGAGTAATCTCAAGGAGGATGAGGAGTGATCACAAGGACAATGAGGAGAAATTTCGAAGAAAATGAGGAGAGATCTCAAGGACAATGAGGAGAAATTTCGAAGAAAATGAGGAGAGATCTCAAGGACAACGAGGAGTAAAAGTCAAGGAAGATGAATGCAACCAGTGTCTCTTACACAACAGGCATACTATATTGTGCAATTACATGTATTACTAAACTGTTGTTCTTGTAGTTTCAGACAAATTTTTTATATACATTTTTTATATCACACGCCACAGTTTTTGTTCATTTCTGACCATAGGGACATAATCAAATCACTATGCAATATTACTTCACAAGTTGCAATAATCTTAGCTTTTAGCATTATAGTTTCTGATAAAAATATTTTTTGTTGAAATTCTTATTTTACCTGCTGCCCTCTCTGTGCATCTGACAGAATACATTAACATAAAATTTGACGAGGAACATCTGAGGCTCATTCCAGTGAAGTTAATTCAAAATCTTGGGGTCGAAATTGCAGACAACTATGGAAGATGAACAAAATTTAACAATGATCACATTATGCTCAAACAAAACTTCTCCAAATAATGTTGTAACATACCCTGCCTTTCATAAGATAGTCTTTCACAAACTCTTCATATTTCACTGTTTTGCCTTCAGGCTTTGGTCCTGACAAAAACCAAGACATCACGATTGATATAAGAAAAGCAATCCCTACAAACAAAATAAAACATATTCAATAATGTTTCAAATTATTCATGTGTCATGTACACATACTTATTTCATCAAAAATGTATGACAAGAGGGCCATGATGGCCCTAAAATAGCTTACCTTTATATAGGCCCCCGGGGCGGGACCAATTTTAACCCAGGAGCTTTTATTTGAACAAACTTGGTAGACACCCATTAGAAGATGTTTCATGATAAATATCTAAGCACTAGCTCTTTGGGTTTTTTTAAAAAAAGATTTTTTAAAGTTTTTTCTTTCGGTTGCCATGACAACCAGAGTTCTGCATGGAATTTAATTCTTTGAACAATTTTTTTAGGTCACTACCAAAGGAACATTCCTGTGAAGTTTGGATGAAATTGGCTTAGTGGTTTACAGGCTGTCAACAAGGTCTTATCCAAAATAAAGGAGGAATATAGGAATATTTTTGCACGAAATATAGGAGTTTTTGGACCATTTTGAGGCAAAAAATAGGAGTTTTCAACTTAAATTGTTTAACTTACCAATGCTTATATAAATGTAAATTATTCTTACTTTTACACATGCTGTTTCTACAATAAAATGTCTACCGTATAAGGGAAGGACACCATTAGCAGGCTGTTCAGCACCTTCCAACATAAAATTAGGGCGAATTTTAGGGTACGTAATAGAAATTTTAGGGCTAAAATTTGTAATTTTATAACTAAATAAACTCAGGTCCCAAAGGACCATGATGAGGGCTAATCTTTGCATATTTGACACAAAAGTAACTCACAAATAATGTTCTAGTTTAGTTAGAGCAAAGGTGCTACCAGTGTGGACTCACTGGTCAACTGCCTCCCCTGCGGAAATGGTCTTAGTCAAATCATGTTCAAACCATATTTTTAAACTGGCTGAACATGTCAAAAAGAACATGTTTTACCTATGTTTTGGGAATGTTATAACCACAAATGTCTAAAAGGAATTCTTATACAGTGAAATTCTTGCACAATGCAGCTTTTGAATATGGACAAATGAAATTTTTTGTACAAGTAAAAAGGAAAAAGGCATTTGCCTTAGTACAGTCATTTGAATAAATGGGAAGCATATATAATCAACACAAAGAATTGCACATCAAAAAAGTTCATCACAGAGACCATTCAATTGCAGTTTATCTAGATCACATAATTGCAAAATGTGTGTACATTGTAATTGGAAATGAGCATTATATTACTGAACTGCCAAATTATTTTTGAGTGAGATTAATTATATGAGTCTGCATTTTCCTAAATATCACCATATGTATGAAAAGAACAAGAATTGAATGAAATTGATAATTATGTAGCAAAATAAGCAATTTCTTCTACAGAGACATTGGAAAGGATAAATAAGTATGAGGGAAAGAATTAATTTTTCAAAGTCTACGTTAACCCATTCAGTACTTTACAATGTTGTTTTGATATTATGCAGATTTAAATAAAAGAGTTGTGAGTAAACAAATTCTACAATAATTTTTGACAACAATTTATACATGTTTTTAATTAAGATTGTGTTACAACAGCTTCATAATGATCATTTTTAAATATGATATGATATAAATGGTTACAAGTTATAAGTATGTTTATAACAAAAGATAAAAAAAATGAGGAATTTCAGTGAAAAAATAGGGCATCTTTAGGAATTCCCTTTGAATTTTTAATTTTTTTAGGATTTTAGCAAAACTGAAAAATTAGGACTTTTTTTTAGGAATTTGAGGGACGCAGCGGACAGCCTGCATTAGCTTTGAACCACAGCATCAGCATCCCGGCAGAAAATTACAGCAATGCATGACCATCATCTGAATGGTCACCTGTAATAAAGTTGACATACTGATGCACTGCTTTTCATGGTGACCATGCAGATTGCTATGTGGAGCACAGCAGCCTTGAGCATAGTAATGTGATGCTGATGCAGGCATACACTTTCTCTTACCTGTAAAATACAAAAGGCCAAAAGCAGTACCAAAATTTAAATCTCTTTGAATTCCTTGGCAATATATTTTTAAAAAAATATAGGAAAAATATTCAAAATATAGGAGAATATAGGAAAAATAGGAGGCTTTTTAAAATATAGGATTCCGACCCAAAATATAGGAGTTTTATAGGAATTGGTGGTTGACAGCCTGGGTTTATGAAGAGATGTCATTTAAAGTAAAAGTTTACGGAAAACGGTGACAGGTGAGCTAAAAAGGACAAACTCCCATCGATTACAGTGTGCTCAGGTCAGTTAGTGTGAGTGCTTAAATGTTGCGTACTAGACTATGCTATATAACAAATTTTAATTTACCATGTTAGATTTTACAAGTAGTCCTATTATGAAAATGGTAGCTAAAAATTAAACTTTAAAGTTAAATCATACTGTCATTATTGAGATCATCAAAGGTTAACATGATAACATCTAATGTCCACATAGTCAACATTTCATTGCTATTTCTTAAAACTTATACAAAAGGTCAACGGTTAAAGGTTAAGTTAATAGTTAACCTATGTGACATGAAATTTCACCCACAAAACTCTTATTATGTGACCTAAATTTGTAGGCCATTTATACCCTTTGACAGGATTTAGAGCAGTTTGATGACCTTAAGAAATTAACGCAGAAGAAGAAATAATTTGTCATTTAGCAGCAAAATCTGAACAAAGTGGTATTTAGGCTTCTATACAAAATACTGAATCACTATATCTGTACTTGTACTAAATGTGAAAGATGATTGAGCTATACTAAATGAATATCATTTTGGAAACTGTAACAGGATGCCAAAAATAAACTAGAACTGCAAGTCTGATGTGTCGCCTTGTGAACAGTATAGCTGTCACTAATATAGGTTATTTGTCAAGAGTGCTAATGGGCAATAACTCATAAAATAAGAAGTGCAGAGTACAGGTTCTTGTGTACTGCACTTCTTCTTAATAAGATCTATCATCCTATGAAGATTCAAGTCCATAGCTTTTATAGCTTAGGTGAACTGGCCGTGATAAAAATAAAGTAAGAAAATCAACAAAGGGCAATAACTAAAAAGTCATGGAGTACCGGTTCTTGTGCACTGCACTTCATCTCAATGAGATCTATCATCATATAAAGTTTTATGCCTGAAATTTTTATACTTTAGGAGAAATCGCCCGGACAAAAATAAAGTATGAAAATTAACAAAGGGCAATAACTCCAAAAATAAGAAGTGTTCTTGTGCACTGCACTTCTTCTTAATGAGATCTATCATCATATGAAGTATCAAGTCCATATCTTTTATAGTTTAGGAGAAATGGCCCAGACAATAATAAAGTATGAAATTTAACAAAGGGCAATAACTAAAAAATTAAGCTTCTTGTGCACTGCACTTATGGTTATTGAAAGAAGCATGCATACCAAGTTTGGAGTCAATCTGACTTAATGTGACTGAGTTATGCTCCATACAAGCCTTAGGGGACGCCAACCACTGCCAACAAAAGTGACCCCTATATGTTGCCTTTTCAAGGCGACACAAAAAGATGTTAGAAATAATACTAATGCATTAGCATTTTTTTGGGGCTTAATGGGCCTTTACCATAACCCATCTAGTAGAAACATATTCATACAAAAATCTAAAGAATTGGTTATCCTTAGCAATTCTGTTGTATTGACATGTTTTTTATCCTCGTCTGTTTTCTTTCCATCATCTTTTTTTTTCTCATCCTCATTTTTATTCTTATCCTCATTTTTATTCTCATTTTTTTTCGCCTCATCTTTTTCAGTACTGTAAAAGCGATAGTTTCCTGAAATAAATAACAATGTTTGTTTTGTTTGCATATATGGTGCACCAACACAATTTACATCATATTGTGATGAAACTGGAAAGATCACTTTGGCTAACCTTGGGTGTTACAACAAACTTAGGTCAAAACCACCTCACCCCCTGAAGCTAAGAGATGCATAGACTCCAGTAATTCAAACTCGTTTAGTCATCTTTAACCACAAGCAGGGATGAATGGTGGCATCAATTCTGGTGCCTCAACCCTTAAGGGCAACCCCTCAGCCACAAGGGGATAAATAATATAGAGTAACTACTAACTTTGAATTACTCTTAAGACTACCTCTTTACATATATACCAGAACAAAATGTTCTGTACTACATAATAAACATTTTAAATCAGTCTTTGCAATAAATATAAGCTTCACATTTAATCATACAAATACACAAAAAGAATATTATTTTTGTGAAAACATCCTCTATATGTTATGTTAGTAATATTTTTTTTTTATTGTGTTTTTAAGTCATAATCATGGAAACCTTCTAGTTTCATTTGGAAGAGATCTTCGAGGCTAAAATCTTCTACAAGCCAGTTACATGGATAGAGATAACTTTCATACATAAAATAATCTACTATCCAATGTAGAATCTTTCAAAGCCAGTGTCTTTTACAAATGCATTGCAGATCTACATATGAGCCGCGTCACGTCAAAACCAACATAGTGCGTTTGCGACCAGCATGGCTCCAGAACAGCCTGCGCATCCGCGCAGTCTGATCAGGATCCATGCTGTTCGCTCACAGACCCTATAACAAGTAGAGAAACTGATAGCGAACAGCATGGATCCTGATCAGACTGCGTGGATTGGCAGGCTGGTCTGGATCCATGCTGGTCGCAAACCCATTATGTTGGTTTTGTCATGACACGGCTCATATATATCTTAGAAGTCCCTTCCTACCCACCCAGACCATTAAAAAATCATATTCTTACCTAAAGATGACCTTGACGGGAGGCAGTCAATGGTACTTGACCTTAATAAAAGTTTACGTACAGCCTTATATTCCTTTTTCAGTTGTTTTACTTGCATAAAGGTGCATTTCTGTAATAGAAATCAAAATTTGCCATATTTAACTCAGAAGCAAATCGCTACCAAAAGTGTGATTTATGAGTTAACTATGATGATATACCATATCAGGTTAAATTACCCTAAACTGCTTTGCCAACATTTTTGAGCTATGGAAACGCCAAGATTCACTACAAGTAAAAAAGTCCATTGTTCAAAACAATGTCAAGATTTTGGGGTAATTTTTCAAGTCTGATATTCACAGTAAATAAGATAGATGACTTAATATTTACAGTGGTGATTGACATACATGTACATATCTATTGTGCTAGTAGCAAGTAGACATGAACATACACCTTTATCAAAAAATTGAGAAATTGGAGCATGGGCCATGTGTACTGTTTTACCAGGTTGTCTTGAACTTAAAATCTGTTCTACGAGGGGTGATCCAGAAATAACCCGACTTACTCTCTAACATATTTATTCTTTACGATTTTTGCATGAAGTATGTACCAAACGTAATTCAGATCAAACTGATTCTGTTGGAAATTAAAATAGTATTCTTCAGATGTATTCCGTTGTTTTATGCGTAGTCATGGAAACACACTAGCGCAAGAGTGGGGGAAGTCATTTTTCATTCACGAATTGCTATTTTATAGCTTATATTGAACATATTTTGGACTTCTCATTTTGGAGCCAATTAACGTCAGTTTGACATAACGTCATTGACGTCTTTTATCAAAGTTACAATGTCATAACGTTTTCCGTTATCAAACAACAAACTGGACATCATCTCCGCTAGTGTCTTGACAATGGCGTCACATCAGTATCCAGAACAGCGCAAAATTATTAAATTTTGGTGCGAACTTGGTTATTCACCTACAAAAACTTATGAAATGAAAAAACAGTCATCTGCAGGAAAGATAGTATGAAAAACACAAGTTTTTGAATGGCATCGGCGATTCCGTGAAGGCAGGCAATCTCTAGAAGATGATTGAAGAGAAGGTTTTAGACGTTTGTTGACACAATCAAAGACATCATTCTCAGCAACAGGCATGTTGTTACGAGCCAGGCGTAACGAGAAAGAAAAGCCAGCAACAAACTTGTAACAATAACAAATTTATTACAGAAAAATTATTAAAGAAAATTAAAACAACAAATTATGCACGTACAAATACCTGAAGTTTAAATATAAAATGTAAAATTTAAATGTTTAGTTTGATTTTGGAATGATTTTTTTTTGAATAGCACAGTTAAATTTAAGTTAAATTTAAGAACACTTTAGAATAAATTTTTACAATAAAATTTACAAGAATAATTTTAACTGTTTTAAAATAATTTAAGCTTTAATAAATTACTTAATTTTTAAGTTGAATAATACTTTAAATATATTGATGACTTTGGTTTGGGAGTATTTGACTGACTAGACGAGCCAGATGAATTACCAGAACTGAACTTGGAATTAAAATGTGAGGGTGTGGACTTTTTTTTATTCATAAATGAGACTTTGTGGGTTAAAGAATAATTATTAGCTAGACGGGCAGCTTTTTTTAAAGTTTTTACCTGTTTTTTATTTAAGAAAGATTTAACATTAGAGTGAATGCAACGTTTAAACTTTTTAACTAACATGAGCTGTTTGAGCTTTTTATGATTTTTATTTATTTTTTTAGATAGACACCACCGATTAAAAAGTTGTTTTTTTTTTTTTGCAAATTTGACATGGGTTTGACCAATTTTTTTTTAGAATTTTTGAATTTTTGCCTGTAGGCCTTTGGTACTAACTTATAACCTTTAAGAATTAATTTTTTTACATTATTATAATTAGAGCTTTGTTTAACAGTAAGTTGTGTTATAGATTTTACGCGCTTTACCAATTAAGACGCTTTGTAAAAGTAATGTTTAGTGCTTTTTTGGCCATTTTAAATTTTTAGCAACCTTTTTAAAATGAAGAAAATACTTATTAACTTTTTTTTTTGGAAAGGTGGAACAAGCCTAATATTTTTAGTGACATTAAATTTTGAATTTATTTTATGTTTAAACTGATTTGCTTTTTTTTTTATTTTTAATTTTTTTATTTTTAACTGAATTTTTTTTTTTTTTTTTTTTTTTTTTTTTTTTTTTTTTTTTTTTTTTTTTTTTTTTTTTTTTTTTTTTTTTTTTTTTTTATTTTTTTTTTTTTTTTTTTTTTTTTTTTTTTTTTTTTTTTTTTTCTTTTTTTTTTTTTTTTTTTTTAATTTTATTTTTTTTAGTTTAAATTTAAATTGAAGTTTAAGCTTTTTTATTTTTATTTTAGAAATTTTAGAGTGTTTTTTAACAATGTGAGAAAGTGCATTTTGTTTAAAAATATTTTTATTTACAAAATAATGAATTAGAAGATTTTTAATTTTTTGTTTAAGCATTGAAGATTTAATTTTTGATAAATTATACTTTTTTGCAAGATGAAAAAATTATTTTTTTTTCCCAAATTTTTTTTACCTTCGGGGAAGGGTTTTAGTTTAAAAAACTTTTTTAAAATTTAAAAAGACATATGCTTGGTTGCGGGTTTTTTAAAATTGGGAAAGTGATGTTTTTTAAAAAATTTAAAAAAATAAAAGGGTAAAACTTAAAAAACCCAACTTTTAATTATTTAATAAAGAAATCCCGGTCAAAAATTAAAATGTAAAAAAAAATGGAAAAAATTTTTTCCAATAAGAACCCAAAATAAAAAATTAATTTCCCGGACGAGCCCCAAATTTCTGTTACGACCCCGGGCCGAAACCGGGAAAAAAAAGCCAGCAACAAACTTGAAACAATAAAAAAATTTTTTACAAAAAAATTTTTTTAAAAAATTAAAACAAAAAATTATGTTTTAAAAATTCCCTTTGAATTTTAAAATATAAAATGTAAAATTTAAATGTTTAGTTTGATTTTGGAATGATTTTTTTTTTAATAGCACAGTTAAATTTAAGTTAAATTTAAGAACACTTTAGAATAAATTTTTACAATAAAATTTACAAGAATAATTTTAACTATTTTAAAATAATTTAAGCTTTAATAAATTACTTAATATTTAAGTTGTAAAATACTTTAAATATATTGATGACTTAAAAGGTAACTGATGACTTAAAAGGTTACTGATGACTTAAAAGGTACAAGTAATGAAAAATGTTTTTTTATATATATTAACTAAGAAGTTTTTAGAATAGTTTTTTATTTACTACAGTAATTATAATTTAGCAACTTTAACAATAAAGATTATTTTAGAAATTTTTTATTTAAATATAATGCATGAGTTTTTTACAACAGTTAAGAACCTTTTAGTACATACATGTAGTTTATGTTTTAAAAATAGAACAATGATAATATTGGAAATACCAACTGGTTAGATATAAATTATATACATGTAATATGTTGCATACATAACAGTGTAACCATACTAGATGTTTGTGATGTTACTGGATATAGTTACGGGACTGTACATCGAGTGATCACTGAACAATTAAATATGTCTAAAGTCAGCGCCAGATCAGAAGTGTGTGGATGTAAACGGTGATTACATAGAAAAGTGACTGTCAGAATAACTTTGGGTAACGTCAACGCCGTCAACGTTTGATTGATGACTGCCCCAGCACACGCAGAACACAAAGTGTGTTTGTATGTATATTAGTGTTGTTTATTGCCATAATGCATTGAAATTTTCAGGAGTCATGCATTAAACATTGAAATTAATGTCAGATATCTTTTCGGGATTTTCTCTTTGTCTATTTCTAAGTTAGTAAGTAATGCGCCCAGTCCGGTTATTTCTGGATCACCCCTCGTATATGATCAAATAAAATCATATTATGCTCAGGGCTCTTGTTAGCATTTTTGAGACTGGGGCCAGGGTCAACGCACTGGGGGAATTTCGCATGATTTTCAAATATTTTTCATTCAAGGGGGAATTTCCACAAAATTATTTCATTAAAAACAAGCTAAAAAAAAATTCAGTCGACAAATTTATCAACAATAAGCTGCTGTCATGAAATATTTTTGTTATTTCCAATGAAACTAAATTTATGCATCTTTGATACTTTGTATAAAATTTTAACTTTATTTTCAGCATTGTTTTTAAGACAAAAATTTGCTCAATTCGAAAAAGAAAATAACCGTAAATATTTTATTTCTGCACCAATTTCTAAAATTTTCTTTGTGATATGCGCCAGTCTTGGGGGAAAAATATAAGTTTTTTAACAGAATGTTGGATCTTCTTCAGTATATGAGCCGTTTTATCAAACACTTAGTAAAGCCTGAGAAGTTGTTTGTTTCAGAGCGGACTTCATTACAAGCTATTTCATTTTCTTGCATTATCTGATCTATGCCATGATTAAAAGGTCAGATTTACATCAACTGGGAGTAAAGAAGACAAAAGGGTTTTAGTTCAGAGTAAGAGCATTAGTTTAACTAATAAATCGATTTACAGTCAAATCGGCCCCAAGTCAGATTGGCCCCAAAATAGTCAAATCGGCCTCAAGTGAAATCGGCCTCAAGTCAGATCTGCCCCATTTTTTTTTCTTTATTCATTTTTCATTTTCTTTTTTAAATGTTGCATGCATATTGATAAATATCTTCTTCAGCAGTGCCGTTGCTGAAAGTTTCGCACGATAGCTTCAAGCATAAAAATTAAATGAAAGTATGAAAAAGTCAACAATTATAATATAAATGTATATTCATTTAAATGATATTATACAAATTAGAAATTTATATGAATTATATTTATATTGTATCATACACATTTTTCATGATCAATTATCAGTCAATGATCATTATATTAGCCTCTGTTAAAAAATATTACTAATGAAATTCAACTTGACATCTGTCATTTTCAATAACCAATTAATAAGTTTAGGGCCGATTTGACTAGTTTTGAAACCCATTTGACTACTTTCGGGGCCGATTTGACTAGTTTTGGGGCCAATTTGAATTGGGGCCGATCTGACTTGGGGCCGATTTGACTAGTTTGCAATAAATCAATTATATATCATACCAAATCAATCTTATTTACTCTGAGTCACTCGTGTTGGATCAGAGATACTGCAGACTAAATAATCACTCGTTATTCTCGCAGTCTCACTCTTTTGTGTACGAGAAATTTATATGAGGAAGTCAAAGACCGGGCCCGCGAAGCGGGTCCGGGCTTTGGCTTGCCCGGCTATAGACTACACGTGCATATTTAAAAGAAAATCAAATAAAAAACAATTAAAAAATATATAGAATTCTATACCTATCAAAGAAATTTTCAGTGTCAGTTTTTTTCGGGCGCCGCCATTTACAATGTAACTCAATGATAAAAGGCGGAGTATTCCGATAACGGAACAAATCTCAACTTTTCGGATCAATAATAAAGGTCGAGTGTTCCGAGTGAAAACGGAAGCGGTGCATGTAATACCGAATGACAATTTTAAAACGGAAAGAATGAAAGGAAATTTTTAACGACTTCCCCGTTCATAGGCTTTGCCTAATTTCATATTAGGTCACTGGGAATCATGCTTTTTGTGATGCCTCGAATCTCAATACTCGCAGGAATTTGCGTATTTTTTGATAATTGGTAAGAATTACAGTCAACCCTGCCCCAAGTTAACCCGGCCCCAAGTCAACCCGGCCTCAAAATTGGTCAACCCGGCCCCAAAATTGGTCAATCCGGCCCCACAGTATTTTTATTTGGTCAATGCGGCCCCAAAATTGGTCAGTGCAGCCCCAAAATATGTATTTTTCAAAGAAAACTCTTCAGGTCATTTTGTTGTATGATGGAATAAAATTATTAATTGAATATTATCAACTATAGAACAATAGTAAAAAAACGCGAATTGGCATAAAAGTGTAGGTAAATTTAATTGCGCCGATTAAGACTTTAATACGCAATGGTGATAATGAATAATTATATAACATCAACAATTATATGTAACTCAACATTATTTCAGATGTGATAATGAAACAGTTTAAAGCAATCAATTAACAAAAAAGGTATAGCTGTGAAAACAAATCCTTTAAATTCGATGTAAATTAAAGATGGTTTCATAAGTTTTAATGCGATAATTAGGAAAGAAATGCATAGAATTTCGAGTTAATTAAGTTTACAACAATCTTTTTTTCAGTTCATTTGAATGTTTTTATTGAATACGTTCATCGGTATAATTAATATTTGTTTCGTATTTTATTAACTTATTTTCAAAGAATATTTACTGTGTAAAAAAGTATTGGAATATTACTAAGTGTTTGAAAAATTGAAAGTGTTTTGTGTTTAATCATTTTATGTCATTATGACTGATAACTGTATTGATTGTGGATATATTGTGCGCGACAGACAGGAGATACCTGTGTTAGATGGCAGCATCTCTATAATTAATCTTACTTAAAAACTGTTAATGGAAACACTTTAGTGTGCTTTTGGTCAATTCTTTTTCTTAACATACAATAACATAGTAATGATTTGAACACAATAAGGTTTCTTTTCCATGATTTGTAAATAAAAAAAGTTTAGTTTTTTTCTCAAAACTTCTATCGTAGAAGGGTTAAGGTTGAAGACAGACGTCACCTTATTTTCGCGACGGTAAAAACAGTAAACTATGCACGTGTTGCTTGTTTGTTATTATTGATAGTTTTTATATAACATAAATAATAAAAGATATCACCGTTAAACTTTTGTTGTTAATTTTTATTTATTTCTTGATAAGTGTTTATATTTTAAAGCAAAAAAATAATTTTAAAAAAATGGGGCCGGGTTGACCAATTTGGGGCCGGGCTGACTTGAGGCCGGGTTGACTTGGGGCCGGGTTGACTTGTACCCATTGGTAAAGAAGGAAAAGGGCTATATTTTGAAAGTCACAAGCCAAAATCAGAAGTAAATGACTTCCAAGCTTCCACTAATGGAAGCACTGTTAAAAATAAAAATCATTAAAGGGTCATAACTCTGACCGGAAAATTATGGCAAATTATGCACTTAAATTTACTCAGGTCTAGGATTTCATGATATTTACGGACTGTCCGTAAATTCATGGATGGTCTAGAATTTTAAAGATTATTCAATCCATAAATTTAAAGATATTCAATGTGAAATTTGCTGTTTTTAGTTTTAAACTAAAATCCGCAGCTTAAGACAAGTTGTTATATTGATTGTTTATATTTACAAAGGTAATGGGGTGAGTTTCATCTTTGTATCATGATTTTGAAATTTTTGTTAAAAGTGAAAATTGAAAGTCATCAAATTGTTCTGAATCTTACCATACTGTTACATTTATTCATATAATAAGTAACCTTATCCATTTTAACCTGCGGTTTTGAATTTTAATGCAACTTCTACTATTTTCTTAGTTCATGTCTGTAAATTTACAGATCAAAAAATCTGTAAAATTATGGATCGTCCAAAAATTTACAGACTGTCCATAAATATCACGAAATCCTAGACCTGATACTAATTAATGTAAACTTGATTTTGGTAAAGTAAGTTATCGCTCCTGGCGTGACCCTTTAACTTTTTTATCCTTGAAACTTGCTCCTACCTGATTAACCGATTGAAACGTCTTTGCCTGCGATGTTTTCAAATTTACGTAAGACCTCTGACAAGTATGACGCAAGATTTTTCTTGAAGGCAGCAAAAGTGTTAACTGTTTAGGCCTAAATGGCCCAGCAAATAATTGTTCCATTTCCTTTTAATTACTGTGAAAGGTCCATTCCCTCTCTGTTATGTAAAAACAAATAAAATATGAATAATTATGTTTCTTGAACTTTTGTTTTTACCCTTTACCGGCCATCTTGATAATATGAGTTCTTGTTTGATATACTAAATTTAATCGAATATGTTCTAAACTTATTTGTAGGTCATGGTAGGAACATAAGATATTTGTGAATTGTGCATTGGCAGACTCCAATTTACACAATTTTAGTCTCCAAAATGACAACACTTATTAAATACTACAAACTGTCTGAATATTTTACAAAGCGTCAAAATAGTTCGGGTAAAAAAATATGATGAGGTGGGTATCAAGCAGAGAAATTTTGGACTGGTGCGCTGATTTTATTTTGGCGAATATTTTATGAAATGTACCTTTATTCACGAAAAGATCCTCAATATGAACAAATAAAAATGCAGGAATGCATCCGCCCACACAAACCAGCGACACACGTCCACTGGTAAGGAACCAAGCAGGACACCAAACAAAAACAAGAGAGGGCATCAATTAGTAATATCTATATTTAGCTCAAAAGGATTTCAAAATGGCGGCGCCCAGTTAACTAAGGATTTTTTCACAGCTCATTAGGTATAGGATATATTTTTTTGAAATTTTCATTTACTTTTAATTTGATTTCATTTGAATTGATACGCGTCATACATGTTATCTAAGAGCGCTACAGCCCTCGCGGGGCCTTCGGCCCCGCTCGGACTTTCCGCGTATTAAATTAATAGTTCCTTGTCATGTAGGGCCTTTATTGTCGGTTGATCGATGCAGTACTTTCAATGTAATGATGCTTCATTTACAAATAAAATGTTCAAATTTTATGAATCTATACCAATGTAGTTGACAGTATGCACAGGTCAAAATTGACGACAGCTAATTAATACATGCACGATTAAAACAAGATTATGAAGGACATGGCTGGAGACCATAAGCCCTTTAAAAATTCCATTTTATTTAGTTTAGCCAATTGTTTTCTTGTTTAAGGCACACACATTTTTTACTGGGAGACTATATGCCGCTTTTCATGAAATTACACTAAAGTTCCACAATAATCACCATTTATGGATCAGGTTTAATGTTGAATTCTGCTTAAATCTTGCATGTTGAAAGTAATTAAGGCTGTTACAGACAGCTAGTTAACTGAAATAAATATATCCTTTTAACACAGTTTTTGTTAAAGATTCAATAATTTGTTACATTTATACATCTAATCTTGAATTACATTATGAATAAGTTTTAAAAATAATAAGTAATTGACTTTGGCCAAGACTTGCACTATAAAGATTCCAGTACCGTCCATGAACAAGCTCAATATCAAACCGAGTCTGCAGCATTTACAATTTTGTGGTTTTGGGCGTTCTTTAGTGATTCAGTTTTTCTTTATTACGACTATATATTATAGTAAGATATGCTTTTCAAAATTTATGATGTGCAAATTATGAACAGAACAGAACATTATTTTATTTTGACTTGTACATAGTACATAATCATAATCATACATAGTGTGATAATACATTGCAATACATTACAATACATTTTCAATACTAATTTTCAATGCATTAAAACAAACTTTAAAGACAATGTCACGTTACTTTAGTAATTATTCTAGAATGCTATTTCAAATTAACAAAAAATGATACTATAGTGTTGAGGATAAACTGTTTTAAACATAATTAATTTAAATATACATGTTTATATAGCAGACATCTACACATAAAAATGTTGAATAGAATTTATATATTCTTTAATAAAGGCATATATATTCATATGACAGAATTAACAATAGTATTTCTGTAATTTAATGACTCTTTTATATATTTTGCCAGATTAAATAATATATTCTTTTGATTGTTACATACATGTAGTAGTTCAATAAACTTTATCATGGAAGGCCTTTTATAGAAGTATTTTTTAAATAATTTTTTTTCTAATTTCTAAGAAACATGGGCATATCAATATGAAATGGTATTCGTCCTCTATATCAACATTGTTACAGAAAAGACAGTATCTTTCATTACGTGGCAATCTTTTTTGACCATACCTTTCAGTTTGAATTCTCAGTGAATGAGCTGACATTCTCATTCTTGTAATAAAAAATCTATAGTGTTTTGGTAAAATATCTAAGTGATTTTCATGTAATAGTGTTGTTTTACAACTTTTATAAAGATCCAATACTAAACTGTTTTCAATCGCTAAATTCCATTCTTATCTATAATTATCCAACAGTCTTTGTTTAAACAATCTTGGAAAAAATTTACAATCAACTTTATAAATATTAACAAAATAATCGGAAAACCCATACATATCAAGCATATTCTTAACATCAGTAACCCAATTATTACAAACTTTATGACAATCGTATAAACTTTGTTCATAAACCTTCTGCAAGATAATATTATCTGTAATTATCAATCTACACCAAAATTTTATAATTCTAACATATCTATTTATGAAAAGAGTATATCTACCTAAATCTCCGTATACGCTTGCGTTACATGTATTTTGTCTAACATTTAAAATTCTTTTACAAAATCTCATGTGTATACGTTCTATGTCTTTGGACTTATTTTAGCCCCAAATCTCTGAAGAGTATGATAAAATTGATCCAACAAATGCATCAAAAAGCTGACACAATAATGTAGGCTTAAAATCAAAATCTTTACAATTATACAATAACATATTTAAAGCTTTTAAAGATTTACCAATCAAATGTTCCCTGTGCAACGAAAAATTACCATTGTATCTGATAACTGTGCCAAGATAATTAAAATGGTCTACAATTTCTATTTCTTGTCCGTTATAAAACCATTTTTCATTGTTAAAAAAATTTCCCCTTTTTCTAAATATCATTATCTTGGTTTTTTCACTAATCCCCATTCTATACAATAAGTATACAATAAATCAAGGCTATTTTGTAAATCATCCAGGCTTTTGCCTATAATAGCCATATCATCTGCAAAAAGTAACAAGATCAAAATAATATCGTCATATAACAAACCAGAACTTATGTTGCTTTGTAATTGTAACTCTAAATCCTCTACAAAAATGGAGAAAAGTATCGGTGAAATTACCTCCCCTTGTCTTAAGCCCACGGCATACTTAAAGAAATCAGAATAACAATTACAACATCTTACACATGACTTAACTTTATTATATATATCTCTAATGATTCACAATATTTTACTTTGAATGCCACACTTATACATTTTCAACCAAAGCGAGTTTCTACATATGCTATCAAACAGAGAGAAATAAGAATCCCTAAAGAAAGCCCAACACGGCAGAATTGAAAACAAGATTTTAAATCAATAAACCCTACATATATATAACCTTTTATTATTATTAAGATAGTGTTGATTTACATTTCGTAAAATAAATATGGCATCTATAGTTGATTTTCCTTTCCTGAAACCAAATTGACAGTCTGATATAATGCAATTGTTTGAACAAAAATTTTTAATTCTAGTATTTAATACAGTGGTAAAAAGTTTAGATAAACAACTTAGGAGAGTAATTCCCCTGCATTTTTTTTACGTCACCTGAGTCACCCTTTTTGAACACAGGCACAATAACATGCACCGTCTGTCCATTTATCTGGAAAAAAAACCTGACTCTAAAATAATATTAAATAAATCACATATATGTCCACATAAAATATCTATGGATGATATTTAATATTCATTTAATAAACAGTCTGATCCGGAAGCATTATGGCTGATTTTGCAATATATATCACCATATTTCATGTCTACTGCATGAATAACACAGTAAGGTTAATTCTTCTTGGTTACTTGGACTGTAAATGCCGTTTGCAATGTGTAAATTACTTTCTTTGTTCACTTTACAATATTTTACTTTTAAATACATTTTCAAAATTTTCATCAAAAATCTGGAAACATACTGCTTGAAACCGGTGCTCAATTTAGCATTATTGGGTGTTTTTTTTAGTGATTCCGTTATTCTCTATAGATAATGTCAGATACGGTCAACGTCCCTAGCACCGGTTAGAGTTTTAACAGAAGCCAACATTTAAAATAATAGATGGTGTTTAATTATATAAATTGTTTACTAGAATATCTACACAGCAAGGGAGGTGTAGAGAACAGATTGTCCTGCTGAGCTAGAGCAGAGAAAAAAGAAGGCATAACGATCGTATATGGATGAAAAAATGCATTCATTGTAGCTTAACTGTTCTTAATTTGTTGTTATTGGCGTTTTCTTGCTACCAGCTTTATTTTGCTATCATTTCCTGCTTCTTGTTATTTAGGCTCTTATCAGCTTATGATTTTCTTTCGCATAATTTATGTACATGTAAGTTGAAACAATTTGTTGCTCCCTTTGAAATTTACTGGTTTATGCCAATTGAATATCGTGTATAAAGTTTGTTGAGAGAGTGCAATTTCATGTGAAAGCTCATTTTCCTTTATACTGATCAATGTGAATTGTATGTAATTCTTTATTGATGAACAATACTAAATCTATATTATCATTTTATATTGATATAATGTTTCATTTTTTGCAGGGGCGGATACAGAACATGGTTTCCTGGGGGTGACATATGGGTGAAAGATTTTGACAAAAGTAATGCAACAGCCGAAAATTGTGCATGTTTGAAAATTGGGGCCAATACATGTATCTTGTTCATGTGACAATTGCCTACTTTATAAAATTTTGTCTTTGACATGAAGGAACCTCCAATTCCCTTTTAAATCTCCGTTTAATTTCATTAAACACATGTGCTCTTGTTGAGGGCACATGCATTGTTTAATTGGGAACCATACACTGCTTTCATTTCATGGAAAGGCACACACGTGTCACATCAAAGCTTCCATGATTCTGCCGTATTCATGAACATATCTGCGTGTGTTTCTGAATTCAAAAGTATACCTTTCATGTTAAATTTTGTATTCTGCTGAAAGATCCTGTATATGTTGTCCACCCTAAAGTAAAAATGCATATATGTATATATGATTATTCTTCTAAAACAGTTTCCAAACATCCAAGAATATATTAGATATGTACTTCAATTTTTACTTGCATTATAAGTAATCATTAAAACCTATGTTAAACATAAAACATTAATTTTATTAAAGTTCACAACAAAATTACTTTTATAACTTATAAAATACCTTTTATTTGGGATTTTTTTTGTCCCTGCTTTTATATAATTTTATCAATGTGTTTTGGAGATATTTATAATAAAAATAGCACAAATAAGACCTTTCTCATTTTGTTACTTGATCCTGGTTGGGTGTAAAGAGAATTAAATTACAATATCATGGAGCTTGATGTTGTATGTATATCTGTGACAATATCTAGAAATATTTTTTTAGTGGGGAAAACATTCAATTCGAAAAAAAAAACACACACACACACACAAAACAACAACAAATAAACAATAGAAATATTTTCATGTATTGGTCATTATTATAATTGATAATAAATATATAATGTATAAATATAATTGATTACGTTTGTGACAATATATAAGTAAATGTCATATTCCTTTTTGTACATATAAATATACTTTTTGTTCTTATAGATAAGACAATTTTTCTTTATTTTGTCAGTAATTACGGAATTTACTTTTGCAAATTGTATTTAAATTTATAAAACCTGCAAGAACAAAATCTACTAGAATTTAAGGGATGTATACATACATGCATATATTAATATCCCTGTTACAACTTTAATATCGACAATCTAAGCAGCAACGGAAAGGAAACGTTTCGCGAATTAAAAAGTTTCGCACTTTATCCATATCTATGTATGAAATTGTAACCAGTCTCAGGTGAGAGTCATCGTACAGGTATTTTTTTATAATTCTAAATAGTCATTGATCTTCTTAAAACAATTTTCTAAACTTTGTTAGTTTAAAGTAAATAGTCAATTTGAACATCTTGCATATATTTAAATGACTATCACTTAGTAGCAACACCTGACAGGTAAGATGTTTACCTTGTTGATATTTTCAAAATTAAAATGGCGGATTAAAAATAGCGGAAGTGTTTACAAAAAATTGTAAATTACGATTCATTTTCTTTAAAACATTATGCTAATGAAATAGTTCAATCTTAACATTGAACATTTAACGTTGTACATGTTTATGTACCATGTAAAGGCATCTACACCAGGTAAAATTTTGATAAAATCATGCAATTTCCCACTAAATTTTATTTAAATTGTATTTTCTCACTCTTTTGTAAATATACTGTATTTCCTACCAAATTTATTTTAGTGAAATAAACCATAATAAGTTAAGTAATTCCCACTGTTACATGTGTCCCAACAGACATCATTTTGTTCAAACATAATGAAAAATAATTCCTTTATTTAAGCTCGATTGCGAAAAACAATTTATTTCTTGCAACTTCATTTAATCACTTTCGAGTCCGCTTCCTGAAACCAAACAGTTCTTGTGTCATATGAAGAAACATGGTCGTGACCTGTTTAGGGCTCGAACCTATGATCCCTGGGTTGAGAAGCAGACACCTTAACCACTTGGCCACCGCTCCCCTTACATCATTTACGTGTGCTATTTGGCAAACATAGCATCCTGTGTAAACGTAGCATCAGGGTCATACAAATAAAATGGCAATTATGATAACATTGTTTAAGATCATAATGACTAAAAATAACCCCTATGTACAAGTAAGTAAACACTAAAATAGATTCCGGGTCAGCTCGGCCCTAAAACGTACTCGGCCCCCGAGTCAGCTCGGCCCTATACCAACTCGGCACGGGTCAACTCGGCCCACTTTTCAATTATTTATATTTAGGTTTGTGTAATCACTATTTTTTGTAATATTTGTAATTATGTATAATACACGGACTTAATTTTCAGCTTTTGACAATTACAAACAAATTAAATGAAATTGGTTAAAGACATTAAAGGGACTCTTATTGTCACAGGCTATTATTATCAATCAGTGTGTTCGTAAGGATACCGATTAATTAGGTGATAATTATGATTGACGCATTCATTTAAAATTGATTAGTGACCACCTGCAATTAATTAGAAGCTTAATTATGATATTAAGTAAACATGTTTTTGTTTGATATTTTTTTTAATATTACTACGTTAAATATATTTTTTTAAAGTGGGCCGAGTTGACCCGTGCCAAGTTGGTATAGGGCCGAGTTGACTCTTTTCCCTAAAATATATATAATCATATAATTCCTATGTTCACATGCTGTACAGATTTCTCTAAATTTGGATTATATTTCAGATACTATTCTTACCATACAGTTCAGATGTGGATGTAGTTAAGATCATGACGAAACTTTGCCTACTAGGGTTAACCCTAGCTCTTATCTGGGGCTTCGCAGCAGCACAGACTAGAGATGAAATTGTCAACAATGTTGGTGGCTACCAGGTGGAGAGAGCACCGTATGTAACATTTTTTATCATATATACCTGTGCCAATTTTGCAACTTTGTAAAAAATAAAAAATGGTATTGCCCGGCCGTGCATATATATTTTGACGTCATTTACATTATACAAACATAGTGTAAAGATGCCCTAAATGTTAGTGTTACATTATTTATAAAGATCATCAATGAAAAATGATTCTTCTGCACTTGAAGCAGTCTTTATTTTGAATATGCGATGAGTAGAACAATATATCCTTGTGATGCAATACTAAATTTATTGAACTTGTTGAATAAAACAATTTTATGTTTGCCTGAGGCTCGCATAATATGATTTTTTTCAACTTGTTCAATAAATTTAGTATTAAACCCAGGGATCATTCTGGTCAGGATTTTTAATGAGAGATTTTCTCTCATTTGAGAAATTTTAATGAGAGAAATTATATTTTCTTGAGAGATTTAATTTTCATGATGGGCGAGGTTAAAAATATGGAAATTTCTAACTTTTTAAAATCACTGTACATATAAACATTGTTTATCTAATGAGGATATAAGAAGATGTAGCTCTGTTTATTACAGTGTTTCTTGTTTTCACTTTTTAACACATCCTATGCCTTTTCTTTTGTGAATTTTTAAACATAATAAAATTCTAATTGTGAAAAATAAATTTAACACCTTTATTCTGAAATATAAAAGAATTATACATGGATATCTACTACAACTATTATTTGCAGCCAATGTTCCTAATGGACAACACTGTACTGTACAGAAGTGATTGTTGAGATTTGAAGAATATTTTTTATAACCTTACATTTTGTTTTCTTTATGATTCTATTCACACACCTCCCTCCATTTAAAAATATTCATTGAATATGTGACCTGAACACATAATGACAAAAATCTCCATATCCACAAATATAAACAATACCTAAAGTAATTTTTATTCATAAACATCATTTTTAGTGTTATAAAACACCTTTAAATAACACTCAGCTTCCTTTTAGTATTTTTTTTATCAAGGCATCGCGAAAATATGTGACAAATGAATATTTGTCTGTTTTCTGCTGAAACATTCACAATTCTAGCTGTTGCTGATTGCAATTATATAAAATTAAATATTTTTGTTCAATAAAAGAATATTTATTATCAGCTATTTCATCAGGAATCGTAAAACAAAATTTTTTAATTTGTTCTTTACGGCAAAATTTACCGTGGTTGTTGTGACATTTAGAAGACACATTTTACCGGTATTTGTTTTTGACATGTCCATTTTTAGCTCGACTTTTCTATGAAAAGGGGAGCTATCCTACTCGCGTCGGCGTCGGCGTCGGCGTCACACCTTGGTTAAGTTTTTCGTACCACCCCACTTTATTTCAGAAGTATTACAAGTATGGCTTTGAAACTTACCATACTTGTTCACCATCATAACCTCCATCTACAGACAAGAGTACATAACTCTGTCAAGGTTTTTGACAGAATTATGGCCCTTTTTTGACTTAGAAAGTGTATTGAGCTTGGTTAAGTTTTTTGTACCACCTCACTTTATTTCAAAACCATTGGAGGTATTGCTTTGAAACTGACCATACTTGTTTACCATCACGACCTTCATCAACAGACAAGAGGACATAACTCTGTCAAGGTTTTTGACAGAATTATGCCCCTTTTGACTTAGAAAATACATTGAATATGGGTAAAATCCACTTATTGCCTTAACCCTTTGAGATATTGCTTTGAAACTTTTAATGCTATTTCACATCATTACCCCATCTGTACGCAAGAGAAGGTAACTCTGTCAAGGATTTGTTTAAAAATTAGGCCTTTTATCGACTTAGAATCTTGGTTAAGTTTTTAGTACCAGTCCACTTTTTGACTGAACTGTTTGAGATATTAATTTGAAAGTTGGAATACTTGTTTACAATCATGATTCCCAAACATGTCCAGGAGAAGGTAATTCTGTCAAAGATTTTATTTGAATTATGGCCCTTAACTGTCAATGTTTTGTATTATAGGCAAGCACTAAAAAACTTAAAAAATCTAAAAAAATTCATTCCTATCCACTTGTTCACTTTACCATAAATTATGTCATAATAAAATAATTCTTCACTAAATATCTTAATGCTCATGGCCATTGTTCACTTTAAAAATACAGAGATTCTTGTATTGCCTTTTACTGCAAAAACTTTTTTTATTGGCAAGCAATAAAAAAGTCGAGCGCGCTGTCTTACGGACAGCTCTTGTTATGTTATTTTGTGTCTAACAATTTTTATTAAAATCAATTAAAAGTGTTTTGTGTAAATTCTCGACTTACAGATAGATAAAGGTTAGTCATCATACCGTATTTCTGTACGGTGAATTTGCGGTCTCTGATCGGCAATTATTTTAGGCTAAATAATTCAAAGTGTTGGACTACTTTTTGGAGGTTTTTTTTTACACCGATTTCATTAATAAACAATTTGAAATTAAATTCTTGATGGGAATCGTGAATTTTTAATCATATTTTTGTGTAATTTTAGCATTCTTTAGATTTTGATTAGACATTTTCCGGCTCAAATTGCCGTGCGATATTTTCTCTCATTTCACAAATTTCTCTGAGATTTTGGTGATTTTTTTGCGAAAAATCGCGGAAATTGCCCCTTAGAATGATCCCTGAAACCTACAGTCAGTCAATATCCTAAGACTATATCTTAAATAAAAATTCTTTGGTGTGGTTTAATAACATTGTCTTTTCTAGAATTAGAAATATTTAATTGGATATCTTTCTTTATTTCATTGATATCAATCTAAAGTTATCCATACCAATCTGATTTTCCACTGATATCACTAATATTGTATTAACTGATTCCGTTGATTTCACTCTGGTAGTATATTTATCTGATTTCGCACAATATATTATTATTCCTTTGCCACTTGTCTTGAATATTGTTAAATTTTTCTAATTATTTTCAGAACATACATTATAATGGCACCAAGAAAAATACGACCAAACCAGGTTTTCCAAGTGTACTGCACTATTTTACGTCTAGAATATAGTGAAATTAGTCTTCGTGTTTCTGTTAATAAAGACAGCACAGAATTTACAGAAGGTGTACTTAAATTTGATCAACCAGGAAGCAGAATCATGCAAATGCTTGTAAGTGTTTTGTTGCTAAGCAACAGGTTTCCCAAACTCCAGAACGGATAATCTGCTACAAAAATTAAATTTGAACTAAACAACAACCTTATATTTCAAACGATTATTGGTAACCTTTAGATTACATTTTATTACTTTTACAGATAATTTCTTCGTATTAATTATGATTATACTGATTCATTATTTTCTTCAAAATCTCATAAATTCAAGGACAGTGATCATATTTGTAATTATATTATTTTTAGATGCCTGCTAATGCACAACCTGGTAGTTACACAATCAAAATCGAAGGGATGTTAAATGGAGGGGAAGGTGGTTACGCGTTTTACAATGAAACAAAGATAGATTTTGATGCGAAACAAGCATCTGTATTCATACAGCTGAGTAAACCGATCTACAAACAGGGACAGACAGGTTAATATTATTACTATTATTCTTATTTCTTAGGTAGCCTTTTTTCTAACTTGACTAACTTGTTATGTTTTTAAAATCATTCGCTTAGGGGATTTGTATGTAAACATTGCAAAGTTGAATGGAGTGTAAAAGTAGCGTAGAGCTGTGTTTATGGCCACAAAATTGTGATGAATGTTTGATGAGTTGCATTTATACGGACTTTTTATAAATGAAAAAAAAAAGAATAGTAGTTTGATTGTTGTTGTTGTTGTTGTTTTTTACTACAATTTTGTTTAGTTACTTAGCTGAATACTAAGACACATTTTAAAGTGGTGAACATACAGTAAATTCCAAATATGTCACAGTCAAAGTGTTTTACAACTTCCCTGGTTAGCAAGTTAAGTGTTGGGTCATTATTATAGCAAGTTAAGTGTTGGGTCATTATTATTTACTTATTTGTAATCTTATATCCTTTTTGTAGACGTATAGTTTTGTGTGATGCATCCTTTGAAAATTATTCAATTTATGAGGCAAAGTAAAAGACAGATGATAAATATATTTTTCATTTTGTTTTTATGCTTAATTTTTCAGTACATTTCCGGGTAGTACCAATTCTTCCAGATATGATGCCAATGTATGGTAGTTTAACAATATATGTAAAGGTAAATATAATTTTTCTTCAATTATTATAATAGTTGTGCTAATAAATAATTACAATGTAAATCAGAAGAGGCATCACTTCATTTTTCCCCCACTATTTTTATCTGTATTGTTTGAAACTTCACATTTTGGATGTAAAGGTAAGTATATCTTAACTCCATTTTTAAAAAAAAACAAAACAAAAAAAACAGAACTAAGTACTCTGCAAGTATTATAATGACATCCTTGTCAGCATCAGAATATGTAACTGAAACTTGAAATATATTAAAATTAACTTCTCACATAGGCTTGTAGCTTACAAATGTTTGATTTTTTTTCATGATTTAATTCAAGGGGGATAACAAGGGTAAAGCCTGAACATAGCGATAATATTACCTATAAAATTTGTATGTATCTTGAACCAAACAGAAAAATATGATTATTGTATAAAATTAGTTTTTGACAGATTATATAGCTCTATAAAAATGGCAGTTTAGAAAAACAGCTCAACAACCATTTATATACAGTCATTTAAACTGTCGGGAATATACATAACAAATTTATAATACAGTGAGATTTCTAAGAAAATTGACAGCAGCAGTGTATATAAAACTATATAAACGTCACAATTATCCAATAAAAAGGGACGTTTCAAACATGCAGTATTATAATTCATGTTATACTTGTTATACAGGATCCAACTGGCTTCCCTGTTAGACGATGGCTTGGTCTTCAGACTAATGCTGGTGGTTTTGTCAGCCAAAATTTCTCATTATCAGACCAGCCAAACTATGGTAATTGGTCAATACAGGTTGATGCATATGTAAGTCTTTTATAATATATTTTATTTTGTGTCAGGACTCTTTTTTTATTTACTCAATTAAGTTACTGAATATTTTTTGTCTTGATCAATTGAGAGCCAGATTTTAACTAAAGTTTAGTCATAGAACAGTAGTCAGGTCACTAACAAGATTACCTGGATTGTGTACCTGTAATAACAGGTGAATCTGCAAATAATTGTCAACTTCTTCTCATAAATCTGTTTAAATTGCAATTTAGTACAAATTAATAATGTTAAACATATTTAGTGTTAATCAAAACATACATGCTTTGTGTTGGAAAAGAACTAAATAGCAAACCTTTAAGTCTGTAATCTTATGGTCTGCCCCATACTGAGTCATTGCCATTGTAACGGAGAATTAAAGTATATATCCGGCAATGAGAAAGATTAACTCTAATTGATCATTATGAAATTTATGTACAAAAAAGGTTATGTACACAATAGGCAGGTTCAGTGTGAGGAATGATATTTTACTATTGTCAAAGCATAAAAAGCCAATGCCTTAAAAAGCAATTTAATATAAAGTAGTTGTTCCTTATGGTAAGGAAATTTTTAAAGCCAGAAATTGAATTGAACCAAAGATTGTTAGAACACTGAAAATGATATTATTCAAACTTTATGTTTCAAACTTAAAATTGTTTTGTTGAAAATTTTGCTTGTATGTTTAATTTCAGGGTTATGAATACAAAAAATATTTCCAAGTTGAAGAATATTGTAAGTATATTTATGTAGACTTTTTTGTTTGATTAAGCTTTATTGTTCCTACTTGGAGAAGTGAAAGAAAAAGTCCAGTTTGATACTTATAAATGGGTTCTTTATTCATCAAAGACAAGAAAATAAGTAGGTCCTCATTTAGACAGAGGTATGGTAGAACGTGATAATGACCATTTGATGTTGATCTCAACCCATACAGTGTATGCAAAATTGAACAATCATTTGCTCACTCTTTTTTCCTAAATAATTATTTTTATTGACATGAAAAAAATAAAAAAAATACATGCTCTTAACTTAAATCAAGCTAGGAATAGTACAAAAATATGTTGTTGTTGTTTTTTTCATTTAATTCTGTGTTTATTTCTTTATTATATTGAAGTTGTGCATAAGTTGTTATGTTGATCTATTCTACATTAGGTATTCAAATTTTATGTGTTTAGGCTTTAGGATGCCGGTGGAGTTTAAGAATCATTTTCATAGATGCTCAAGTTCTGTCAACTAAAGTTTTATATATAATGTTTATTTATTACTTTCCTCTTCATCATGAAGTTATTATGATATTATTTATATTTTACAGGGGACCCACGTTTTGATTTGAACGTAACCACACATCCGTATGTTATGGACAACATGGACCATGTTAGAGGAGTTTTGATGGCAAAGTATGAAGATTTGTTGATTATATTGTTTTCATGCTGTTTTTGAGAATGAGATTAATATCTCTAACTCTGAACCAATATTTTTTTCTTTCATCTCTTGTCAGTCTAACTTATCTAGTAGTCAGTTCTGATGTGTAGGATTGTTGTCCAGTTAGAATGTGGACAGTTCTGCCTGCGTGTCCTTTCAGGACAGCATAATGCACTGAATTTTAATTTAAGTTTACCTTGGTGTCCTTTTTAGGACTGAATAATGCACTGATTTATAACTTAGGTCTATCTTACATTTTTCAATGTCAAGTACTGGGCAATCACCATTATAACAGTCAATGTTTTGAAATATATAATCAATTCAACTGAACCTATAAAACAATGAAAAACTGAGCCTAATGTCACTTTAAGCAGTTAGCAAATTAACATGTTTTTATTATATTTACAGTATAACAACAGGAAAGCCAGTTATGGGATCAGCTGATGTCCAGATAACTTTGATTCCACCAAGAGATGTGTACCCTTATGATCAGTTTTATGCCATGAATGCATACAGAGATCCCTGGGACTTTAGTATATACCCACGTCTATACAAGCACTACGATTATGTAAGAATTCATGTTTACCCTTCTAAAAAAATGTATTTTAGTCTTCCTAAGTGACAATAAATTTTATGCTATAAAAATGATAATATATAATCAGTGATTTTTTTTTCAATTTTTCAAAATAACTCGTTACTTTCTGAATGGGAAAATAGAGAACCATAAATCAGAAAATAGGGAAAACCTGAAACCAAATTCCAACAACTAAGAATGGAATTTACAAATACATTTTATAAAAAAAATCAATTTCAACAATAGTTAACATGCATGTTTTATAGCAGAGGCTATTTATAAGGGTCAGCTTTCGGTCAGTTAGATTTATCAACAAGCTGTTGTATGTCAGCTGCTGTAAAGTCATGGTTCTGGTTAAGAGTGTGCACAGGGCAATTCAGGAAAAAAAAACGAAAATTTTAGGTGAAAATATACCTATACCTATATATATATAATATACCTATTTTGGGCTAGAGAAAACATCCTTTGTTCAGCTGTAATACAGGGGGAAAATCACTGTTCTAATAATGATGCAAAATGATTCATTTTTCAAAAGTAAATTTATTTCATGTATTGTCAGACCTATCTGTTAACTTTGAGACATTGGTCTTTTTGACAGGGTCTCTGAAAAAAGTAATATTAACCCTTAACCTGTTAAATTTGTTTAATAATTTGCACTATCAAGCCCCACCCACCCTTGAATTTGGAACAGACCATTTGAAGTCAAAATACAAACAAGCCGTGTCACGACAAAACCAACATAATGCGTTTGCGACCAGCATGGATCCAGACCAGCCTGCACTTCCGCGCAGTCTGATCAGGATCCATGCTGTACGCTTACAAACCCTATAGCAAGTAGAGAAACCGATAGTGAACAGCATGGATCCTGATTAGACTGCGCGGATGCGCAGGCTGGTCTGGATCCATGCTGGTCGCAAACCCATTATGTTGGTTTTGTCGTGACGCGGCTCAAATATTATTAAGTAGAGCTAGCAGTAGTATAGAGCCTGTTCAGACTGCATAAGAGGTGCAGGCTAGATACTCTATATTGGTGGCAAAGGCTTACCTAGTTTTGCTCCTGCATGCAGGTTCAGGGTTAAATTTCAAATTAAATGAAAATAAAAGTTTGACCTTCAAATGATGTTAACACAAGCATATAACTTGCTGTTTATATTTCAGTTTAAAGGGAGGATTGATTTTGAGTTCAAAAGACAAGACATATTGGACGAGGTACGACGGACATGGCCGTCTGCCGATAACTTGATCGGATACGAGTGTGTTTTTAACGTAACAGCAAAGGACTGGTTCTTTAACATGACACAGAAAGGTTTCGCCAGCACGGTTATCTTCAATCCAAACATCAGGGTCATGTTTATAGGAGACAATGTGCGGACATTTAAACCAGACTCCATAATGACGGTCTACGTAAGTTGGTCTTTAAGATTATATTGTCTGTGTCAATATTAACTAATTAAGTGAATAATATTACAAATTTACAGGTATGTCTTAGTTAAGTTGGTCTTTAAGATTATATTGTCTATGACATAGTGCTCTGTATTAACTTATTAAGTGAATAATAAGATTTTAAAGGTATGTCTTAAATAAACTAAGTGTATGAAAGCACTGGGTTCTCAAGCTTTTCATAAGCTCTGCTTGTCTACAAAAAAAAATTGAAATACCCACTTCAATAACATGATTACTTTTGCCAAAGAAATTGAAAGTATTCCATTACAGAGTCATCAGTGTAATTGATTATTAATCAATAACATAAAATTTATATATGAAATTGATTTATAATCAATTAATAATCAAATACATGTGACTGTAAACGATTTCTGTTCAGTACAGAAAGATATGAGAGTAAGAAGAAAAGAGTAACATGGTTATATTAATTTTCTATTGACCAGTGTAGCATTTATTCGTTAAGTATAATATTGACATTATTTCCAGAAGTATTTTGCACCACATCTTCAGGATTGTTTTTATCAAGCTATATTAATATAAATCAATAAACAAAGATTCACTAAAAATAAAGATAGAGAAATTGAAATTTAAAGCATCAGAAAATATTGCTTAGATTTAAAAGAATTATTTAAAAGGATACTACTGAATTTCTTTAAATTTTAGTATTTGGCTTCAGTAGCCAATGGTATAATGATTTTAGATAGTTAATATTATATTAAAAAGAATTTGTCACATTAACCAAGGCACAGGAGTATAATAAAGCCATTTGATAAAAGCAATATTACACTTGTGTAATAAAATTTTGAGGTGACCTCATTTGCTAAATATACAAACATAGCTTTAAAGGCGCTAATGTTAAGTTTCACTATCGGCGCGTCATTGATAAATGACTCTTTAGTTGTAAACAGTTACTATATTTGGATATGTTATAAATATAATATCACATTCATCACTAAATTTATTGAACCAGTTGAATAAAAATGATATGCCATCCTCTGCCTTTAGCATTAAATCTACCCTAATTCAATATCCTCTATTTTTTGTTCTTTATTAAGGTTGCAGCTATGTATTACGATGGAACACCAGTAGTCGATAATTATCGAAGAATTCAAATCACAAAACGTTACAGTTATTTAGATGGGGGAGTAACTGGCGGTGTAGAGAATAATCCTGATGAAAAGCAACCTGTAGATGGTGTTGCCGCGTTTGATGTACCCATCCCTGCTGGATGTTCTTCTGTTGAAGTTATTGTGAGTATAATTATAGCTTTTCTCCGGCAATACATGGCTTTTCAATCTGTGCTTCTCACCGATGTTGTGTTGACTCTTGCCAGGGGCTATGAATTTTGCATGTGATGAATCCAGCAAGCTGATGGAAGGTTAGTGGTTCTACTTGGGTGCCTGGTGATTACTAGAAAAATGCATGGAGGGACCTTCAATCTTCCTCCACCAGTTAAGCTTGAAATTTGCCGTATGACCTAAACAGTGTTGGTGTCACTTGAAATTGCAACAAAAAATATATACCTTATCCCAGTAGATGTTTGATTTTTGTAGTAGATTAAATTGTGTATGCTTTCATTGCCTCGCTCATATTCAAATTACTTTTGAAGTTTGCCTCTTTATTTAATAAACACTGGGAGGGCTATCACCATAACAATTTTACAACTGAAAATGCAACCAAAAAAGTTTTTAAGCAAATTATCAACTTGTATTGATACAAATTTTGCCCAAATTGAATCAGCTTGTACGTAAATAAGCATTTTGTTAAATGTTATATTTCAGGCCAAGTGGGACTATGATATCAGAACAACACAGACATTGAAAGCTTCACGATATTATTCCCCCAGCAGAAGTTATATCTCTGTTCGTACATCAACAGATACTCCAAACGTGAACGAGTTTATGATTTTCCATGTGAAAACCAGTCATTTTGTTCCCATGATTTACTATCAGGTAAGATGGTTTGTGTTGATATCCAGTGGTGTCCATGGCCAAGTAGTTAATGTTGTTGACTTCTACCACTTGCCACTCACTGCTGTAGGTGCAAATCCTAAAAGGGACTTAAGATTCTATTATGTGAGGGAGCTATCCAGCTAGCTTACGGAACATCAGTGGTTCTACTGAGGTGCCTGTTCATGCCTGAAGTAATGCAAAGAAGAGCACCTGAGGTCTTCCACGACCAGAAACACCTATACTGTGTTGGTACAACGTATAACCGAACTGAAAAAAGAAGGGAAAAAAAAGAGATTTCTTTCTGTTATAATGATGCATCAGAATGGATTAACTGAAAGTTTCCACAGTGCAAGCCCTGTTTCCATCAATGTTTTCACAATTTGTGCTTTATTCTACAGTCATGTCATTCACGTTGAGAAGATTGCTGCTCCATGTTGAAGGCTGGTTAATACTGGTACTGAATAAAGAAACGTTTGCTTAGTAACTTGCTTTCAGACCTTGACATTGCCAGTATATGTCAGAAAAACTGTATATCAAATTGAAATGATAAAATTATCAAAAAGAAATTACATATAAACAGTCATTTCATGTCTAATTAATTAGTTTATATAATAACGTTTAAATATTTCAAATGTTTTCATCACAGATTGTGTCACAAGGAAACATTTTGATCGGAGAAGAGCTGGAAATGATTTCTCGTCATAAGACATTTGCAGTGGCGTTGTCTCGACAGATGGTCCCCACTGCACGTATTGTTGTGTACTTTTTGCAGACGTCACCTGAGGAAATGGTTGTTGACACATTGAACTTCTTTGTTAATGGAACAAGATCTAATCCTGTAAGTTTTACATGCAGGGACTTGTTGTTGTTGTTTTTATTTTTCGAATAAATGAGAAATTAATAATATTGTAATCATCTCATCAGATTGTCACATATTCCTTTGTACTAGCAGCTTGAATGAAATTTCATTTATAGCATTACATTTAGTAGAAGATTTCAAATTTTATTGCTTGTATGGTCTGACAAGGTTTAAGTAGATGTACCGTAATAATTCTATTTAGCGCCCATCCTCTAATAGACGCCCACCCCCATATTTTGGACAAAAAACGGCCATTTTTCAGCCCAAAGTTGAAAAATTAACTGCCCCTTTTAAACGCCCATCCCCCGATTTGAGTACAATTGAGCTTACCTTTACAATTCAAGTTTCCTTATTTCCGTTTTCACGTAGGAACGAACTTCCTTTTTCTTGTCTTTTTTTCCGTAAAGTTTATATGTACACAGTATTTCAATGCCACCACCTTTTACAAAAGTTCCTTTTGATGACGAACGCGGTTCTCCAAGTATTTCGGCACTGATTTCTACAATAAGTCCATCTTTGAATAATTTTGTAAGAGGCTGACATAATCCCTCCGGTATATGTCCAACAAGAGATCCATTATTTTTTACGATAATTGCGCTATCACTATGTTCATTTTCTGGTTCCAAATTACACTGAAGTATAGTTCCGACTGGGCATGTATATTTGTAAACGTGATATCCCTTAATAACAGATTTTATAGACACAAGCATAGGTGTTGCCATAATTCAATGTGTTTTGTGTATAAGATATATATACATGTATAAAAAATAACCATTCCGAGATGCCAAAACTCACGCGCCTATTTCATTACGTCAGCAAGGTCAACGTGTGTGGTTCAATGTATTGGGGTCCAACATGGGAGATTAGTTCTGATTAAAATTATTTTGAACAATAGACGATTGTCTTTTTATATCAAAATCCCGCATCAATCCCTTTAGGAACATATATGCTTGTGTCAGTAAAATCGGTCAGAACTATTCTTACTTTTTTTTTAACAATTATATTGGCGGGTAAAAAATGCATAATGATCGAACTCAAAATATTCCATTGACTTTTTGAATTGTATAGAACATCCCAGATTACAGAGTTAATTGGTAACCTTACATAAATATTTCGTTGGGAAAAATCATAATATTTTTGCAGTAAAAATGCGTGAGGCTCATTTTTTATTCCCGTGCTCGGAAACCGGACTCTACATGCACGGTATTAAAGTGCGGAAAAGAACAGACTTTAGCCGGTACGTTACGATACCGAAATCGACTTTAGAGTTGTCTGCAATTATAAATCAACATCCGCTCATTCTTCGGATTCGTTATGAGGGGCGAGTGGATTTATAAAGCCTTGCTTAGAAAATTAGTTTGTCTTATGAAGATGCGTCTCCAATTAACGCCCATCCCCAACTTTCGAAAAGTCTATGATTCTAATAAAAGCCCGGGCGCTAAATAGAATTATTACGGTATTATGTGTCCTTTATATTTTATACAAGGCTATGGGGCAATCATAAATAAAAAAAAATACGTTTTGTAATTGGTGATGTGATTATTGATTTGATTAAAGAATAAAAATTACGATGAATAAATGAATAATCATTGATGATAAGTAATAGGGCAACTGTTCAGCAAATGACTTCTTTAACACAGTTGTCTAGTGTGTAGTGTTACTTTGTAAGCTGGTGGTTGCTCTTTTGAATGTTGTCCAGAATGAGAATATTTCAATGTGTTAGCATCTTTCAGTTACAAATTAAAATGTTCATTAAAGTATAATTCAGTTTTTATTGTGTCAAAAGAAAATATGTTTTAGATTGACTTCTATGATTTCATGATTGAAATATTTTACAGGTAAAAGCAATTATCAACAAGGGGAAGGACTTTACTCTTCACTCAATAGAGATTAATGCAATAGCCGAGCCAGGATCATACGTTGCTTTTGCTGCCATGCCAAATGATCTGTATAGTAAAGGAATGAATGATGGTCTAACAGAAAATAATGTAAGTCTGTTAACATATATTTAGTATGACATTTACATATACTTTGTATGAGGCAACATTGTACTATTTAGAAAGTAATTCAGTTAGAGTTGAATAAATGCTGTTTTTGCCTTGTAGAAATCATGATAGTTTTATTTATTACTTTAATCACTTAATTAACATGGTATTCAATTTTTTAGGGCGTTGCCACTGCCATCATACTTTGGTTAAGTTTTTGTGTGTGCAAGTTGGTTTCTCCAAAACTACTGAAGGGAATGGGTTGAAACTTTTCACACGTATTTGAAAGCAAAAAAGGGTTTCACTCTTCTAGGCCCATTTCTCTAACATGGTTTTGACAGAATTATGGCTCTACATTTTCAAGACTCTTCAAGTCTTGTTTTACTATCAAGCACTGGGAATAGTCGAGCACACTGTCATATCTACAGCTCTTGTTTTTCATGAAGCAAAGGGATTCAGCAGCACTACTTTTTGTGTGTAAGAACTGATAGTTATGTAAATATTTATCTTAAGTTAACTGTGAATGTTATATATCACTACAGTTGATTGATGAGTTGGTCAGTTATGATGAGCCAGCAAAGGGAAGTTACAAACAGTTGTGGCGCCTTAGTGACACAGAATACGAGTACAAATTCTACGCCTCTACTGGCTATGGTATTGATGCAAACTCAACATTCAGGGTAAGCAAAATTTTAATTTACCAATTTTTTTTCAATTAACATACAATATGACCTAATTGTTTTTGCTTAAATATGTGATTTTATAGCAGTTAGTTTCAACGTCTAGTAGCAATATTATTAATGGTGTTTGTACAATTCTAAGTTTTAATGAAATTTGTAAGTTGTAAAAGCTAATTTGTTTAACATCTCAGAATATCTTAAATGGACTTACCAATGTTTCAATCCAGACAAAACCATTCATTCTTTTTAGGAGAAATTTCAAAATATGTACTGACTGAATAACGAACAGTGCAGACCATGAAAAACAGCACATTATGCTGACTGACCTTGGTTTGCACTTGTTGCATTGATGTTGCCCCTAAATGTAGACAGGTAGTAAACATAAAGCCTGATTTCTATGTTACAGCATGCTGGCTTGCTGGTGTTGTCAGATGCCAATATTCACGATATACCAGGTGAGTATTTAGATATGATTTCAATATGGGCATTCGTGGCCAAGTGGTTAAGGTCGTTGACTTCAAACTACTTGCTCGTAACCACTGTGAGTTCAAATCCTGACAAGGACTTTGGATTCTATCATTTTAGGAAGCTATCCAGCTCGTGAACAGATTATCAGTGGTTCTATTCAGGTACCCGTTTGTGCCTGAAAAAATGCATGGAAGGGCATCTGAGTTGTTCCTACACCAGTAAAGTTTGAAGGTCGCCATATGACCTTTACTGTGTTGATGTAACATAAAATCCAATACAATAAAAAGATTTTAATATGTCGCTAGCTGTTAATTAGTGAAATTTGTGCAGATGTTTTACTAAAGCACATTTCCCAATTGAGATAAAGTGTAAGAAATATTTTCCATCTTTGTGTTTTAGATATCATAAACACTTTTTAACATACCTGTATATTTTGATAAAATTATATTTAAGCACATCAGGAAAAAAAAAACCTAAAACACATTTATTAATTTATAGAAGGAAAAGCATGGAAATAGTTTTAGATAATTCATTTTTCTTGTTTTATTTGGTGTACAGATATGTGTAACTGGGAGTATGAGCGGCCATGTTTTGATGGAACATGTTACCATGTCAACAAGACATGTGATGGTTTTATGGACTGTCTTAATGATGGTGCAGATGAACAAGGATGTAAGTCAAAATACTGTAAATTCACTTAATTTTGTGGGTATGAAATTTTGTGTCTTTGTCACAAAGAACATTTTAGATTCTTAAATTCATGGACTGTTTATTATGTGAATTATGTGATGCAAAATTATCTTACAGCAGACAAAATTAACTCTTAAATTTGTATATTAACCTATACACGAAAATCGTGAAAATAATGATTTTGCAGTAACACAATATGACAGGATAAAAAATAACGAAGTATGCAAATTTATTGTCGAAGATTTTGGTAATATTTGGATAGATGGACATTAATTATTCTTTGAAATAGTGAAATATGATAGTAGACTGACCTCATAGATTTATGTCTTTCAATTTATTATCTACATAGTATAACTTATGAACGATAAAACAAATAAATAGTAATGTACATCTACTATTTCAGGTACCAAGATTGATCCACGCTTTGTTGACAATAGAACGATGAACATGATTTACAGAGTTAACAGAAATCTCAGGTTTTATGAAGACAGTGGTTTTGCTTGGCAGGAAAGATTTGTAAAGTAAGTCATTAATTTATTCGAATTTATTTTAGTTTGATTGTGTTGGAAGCTGTAAGCTTATTGAAACACTTTCGAATCCAATCCTGGAAAAAGTTCAGCCGAGATTAAACAGGAGGCATGTCTATAGCCAGATTATTTATGTAACAAAAAACAAATTGGGTGCCCTCACAAATACAAATGTTAAATGACTTCAGAATTGTGTGCTTACAGACTGTAACTTGTTTTAGTAAGGGAGGTTTTCCACTGGTCATGATTATAGCCTGTAAGATCATACCTTTACATTGTACCTCAGTGAAATTTAAAATCCACTGAAAAATTAGTTACAAAAGGAGGCGTCCATGACCAAGTGGTTAAGGTCTTTGACTTCAAACCATTTGCCACTAACTGCTGTGGGTTTGAATCCTGATAGGAACTTTGGATTCTTTCATGTAAGAAACCAACCAGCTAGCTTATGGAAGGTCTTTGTGGTATTATACAGGTGCCCATTCGTGCCTATATGCACTGAAGGGCACCTGAGGTTGTGTGTGCCAGTAAAGCTGGTAGAAAGTCCCCATATGACCTATACTAGTGTGTTAGTGCGATGTAAAACCCAACAAAAAAAGGTTTAAAAATTTTACATGTAATACTTATTATTGGTCTCAAAGTCTAGGCCTATTGTGATGTGTCAATGCAATTATTTTATCCTAACTTGACTCTGAACACATTTTCCTTATTGTATGTTCCTGTGTTTATGTGACAAAATTAAACTTAATAATTATTATTGACATTACTATTTTTTTCAGACCAGATGGAATGGTACAGTTCCGAATTAAACCACCGAAATTTCCACTTACCTGGATCATCAACGCCCTGTCTGTAAGCAGAGATAAAGGACTGGGTCTCATGCAGAGTCCTATCAGAGTAAGATCTTATTTACCATATACCAACTTTTGTAGTTATCACGTTTTTAACAAGGTTTGAACTTGTGAGATTTTGGTTAGAACTATAATGTTCTAGAATTTGTTATCATGTACACAATAGTTGTGTAAATAAAGAAGCTCAGCACAGCCTCATTACCACCCATTACCCTCGAGCTATATATTCCAGTCTGTACTGGCAATCTCAAAGTCTCAATCATAATGTAACGTTATCAAGGTAACAAATTTTGTAAAAGAACCTTCTTTCCTATGTTCAGCAATTGTTTATTAATATCATGTCTTTGCCATGTATTATAATGTTGGAATATCATGGTTGTATTCTTGTTATACAGTATGATGCTACAAGATACATGTATATCATCGTTGAAGCACCTGAGCTGACAATTAGAGGAGAACAGATAGGTGTTAGAGTTACTGTGTTTAACTATTGGTATGCTGATGATTATATCGAGGTATGTCACCTCTTTTATGTATTTTTTCTTTTACTTTTTCAATAGATTCCTGAAAGTATTTGTTTTTTTTTTCAGATGAAAATATGTTAAAAATGTATTTTCTGAACAGTAAAGACAACTTTATACAAGAAGTATGTCCAATGTATGCTGACTTAAATTGCTTTATGGTTATTTGAAATGTATTGTAACCTTGTAAATGTTACAGGCTAAAATTACTTGCATTTGCAACAGGTTCACAACCAGACAGGCATTCTCGTAATATAATTGCTGTCTGACCTTACAACCAACTGTTAGCAAAGTTATTCTTAAAATATATGTACCAGAAGTTAACAGTTTGAATTAGATGATTACATTAAATAAGTTAGAAAATTTACCATTCACTGTTGTATCAAACTCGAATTGTTGGTTGAAATTTAAAAAGAAGAAAAGAATATTCCGAGACATCAGTTTTGATATAACAACTTGTATGTTAATATTTGTATGTTTGTAGGTATTGGTGACTATGAGAGACGGAGAAAATTATAAGTTTGTCTGGGTAGATGAGATGGGAATAACTAGCGCCTATGCTCCACTCACCAAGAGTGGTGATCATCAAACTATTGTCTTTGTAAGTTGTTCATGTTTTGTAAAATATTTGATATAGTAATCTCTTCAATAGGAACATTTTTAAGAATATCTTAGTATAACTCTGGTAAACAGATGAAGTGTCTTGTATATCTGTCTCCAAGGTCAAGGAGACTTTTTGTGTGTGTGTATGCATGTTAATAATTTTAAACCAAGGCCTTAGCTCTAGTTTCTTTGATTAATTTATTGTTTGCAACATGAAGTTGATATATACATGTATATATATGGGGTACATTTCAGTTGGAGCCCGGAGAATCAAAGGACATTTTTATGCCAATTGTTCCCACTATAGTACAGGGGGAGATAGAGTTTACAGTGGATGCCTTCTGTTTCATGGAGAGAGATTCTGTTACCAAGAAAGTTAGAATTATGGTAAGTTCTTATATAATGCCAATGTCATAGTTTAATCACTAGAAATGGTCAGCATTCCCTATGATTTATCATTGAAGGCAAACAAAATAACAAATTATTCATTATAAAAGAATAGGAATAACCAGGGTCTGAGGTCATAAAGAAATTCTCACTGCTCAAACTCAAACCTCATGCATTTGATTGGTCAGAAATTGCCACAGAATGGACACTGACCAATGAAAATCATGAGATTTGAGACAGATCTCAGAAAAAGGTTTTATAACCTTGAGGCCGGGTCTAAATTAGGATAAATCTGTTTGTTGAAACTATCACCATTTACTAGAAATATGACCTAATACAAACACTTCAGTATCATTTATTAAATTACTACTTTATCAAAGTCAAGGACATTGAAGTTTAAAATACATTTATTTCTCATAATGCCTGAAGTTCAGTTACAGATTGATATCTAACATATATTGTGTGCATTGAAAGTACCATTGTCATCAAAGTTAAAAGGTTTTCCACTCTTTCTTACAAAGCTTTTAAAAACCTCAAAGTCACTTAATTTCGTGGACATGAAATTCTGTGGTATTGTCACAAAGAACATATCCATGTGTACTTAAATTTGTAGACTGTGGATTTTTCCAAAAGACAAATGTAAATAATGTTATGCAAAATAAATCTTGCAGGAGATGAAATGCAATTTTGTTGGGTCTTAAATTAGTGGATTGACCTATCCACGTAAACCATGAAAATTCGATTTAACTCAGTACAGGATTGAAGCAGTACCTCTAGATGCAGAAATCATGATCACAAAGTAGACATATATCTTTCTTTTTCTGCCTATTCTTATATTTTTCATTCATTATCATATACAAATTGGTGTGAAAAGATGAATAAGACATCTTAAAGTTCATTCTGTTGGTTGAAAAGGCAAGATTCAGTATTTAGTGTGGTGCTCCAATCCTTTCTTTAGTCTCGGTCATGAAAATTAATGCTCCATAAATAATGATTTTACAGTATGTATATATATAATAATGTTGTTTTATATGACTGTAGCCTGATGGTGTATTGAACTACTACCACACGCCCTACCTCATTGACATGATTAAGTACGGTTCCGAGACAATTCCACAGCTACAGATCAACATTCCGGATCAGTTTGTCGTACCGGAGGTCAGGTATCATCTGTACGTACCGGGTTCCGGAGTTGCTCAAGTCAGTCTGTTTGGTATGAAAATTTTTCTGTAATTTATTTTCGGGAAATATAAAAATTATACATTTTACTTTTCTTTACTAATGTAGTTACAATATTTTTATATTTTAAAGGTTTGCTTTTGAGAATTAGAGAATATAAAGACTAATGGCTCAGAGCAAATTAGTGACAGAATTACTTGCTTAACTCTCAAATTTTACTCACTGAGTTCTTACTAGTTTTTTAAAAAGAAGTTAGCTAACCTACAGATAAAAAAGGGAACCATTTGTTAGGACTTGGAGAGTTTGTTTTTGCTCTGGGATGACATGATGACTTTCTAATAAAAGTCATAATTATAATTTTAAAACATTCTAAAAATCATAATAAGATTCAAATCCATTTCAAATTGAAATAGCTGTGATTTGTAAATGAAATGTACATTGTACTGTAAATTGATGTTTTTAAAGAAACATTTATTTCAAATTTGTTGTTTACAATAACTGTTCTCGGAGTACTAATAGTTATTTTGTTGGAACAGGTGATGTTGTAACACCTGGATTTATAACGTACTACATGAACTGTGAGGATATTTTCCGTAAGCCGTACGGTGCTGGTGAAATGAACATGTTTAACTTCGCCTACAATCTTCTCACCTTGAAATTCAAGAAAGCAAACCAGCAACTTGACCCAGAAGTCTTGTCTCGGGCACTTGACTATCTTAATGTTGGTAAGAATCTTATATCAATACACTTGTTACTATAAATAGTAACAAATTTAATCATGATTTCAACTAATTAATAATGTAATGTGACGAGTTATGAGTTTGTGGCCTGGACGGACGTCATAATCTGCTGAAGCCCTGGGGGCCAGTATTCATTTAGTGGATGGATTGTCACCTTCTTATCTCATATGTATTAACCTCTTATTGTTAAAGTAAAATGTGATTCGAATATATGAAATCAATGAAATTGGTATGTATAGACCTGTTGGAGATAATCTGGATATTTACCTGATTACCTTATTATTCTATCAAAAATGTAAAAAGTAAATACATTGTATCATAATGTTAAACTTCCTGCCCAACTTAAAGCTAATGTGGGGCGCGTCCATGGCCGAGTGGTTAACGTCGTTGACTTCAAACCACTTGCCCCTCACCACTGTGGATTCAAATCCTGACAGAATTCTTTCAAGTGAGGAAGCTATCCAGCTAGCTTACGGAACGTCGGTGGTTCTACTGAGGTGCCCGTTCGTGCCTGAAATAATGCACAGGAGGGCACCTGAGGTCTTCCTCTACCAGTAAAGCTGGAACATCGCGATATGACCTATACTGTGTTGATGTGACGTAAAACTAAAAACAAACAAAACAAACACAAATAAAGCTAATGTTCTTTCACTATAATTATTCTTATTTTTGCATATGCAATGTCATTTCTCGCAAATATTTATATTTTTTCATGATTTGTCTGGTATTAAATAAGCTACTATTATTTCTACTATACAATTTATGATTACAGGTCTCCAGCGTCAGCTCAGTTATATGAAGGATGACGGATCATTTAAGATGTTCAGGGACGATGAAAACTCAACAAGTATCTGGCTGTCGGCTTTTGTAGCTAAGACGCTACACGAGGCAAGGTTTGGCGAGTGGGAAAGAGACTTGTTCATTCCTATTGATCTCATCGATAAAATTGTCGTCTGGTTGTGTGAAAAACAGAATGAAACTGGAGCATGGTATCCTGAAGGTCAAATCTATGACAGGAAATTTGTAAGTTTTTACTATTAATATGTTACTATATTAATTACATACCCACATTGTATTGCACGGCAGTGCATATATTTTGATGTCACGTCATTAGCGTTATACAAACATAGCTAAAAGATGCACTAAATGTTAGTGTTATACTTTAGGCATGTCAATGAATGAAAAATGATTCTTGCTTCGCTTAAAACAGTCATTATTTTGGGTATGTGATAAATAGAATATTGTATTTGTGTAGATTCATTATAAATTGAACACTGAAGTCATAGTTTTCATGTTGTAAGGGGCCTGCAAGTTTAAAGCCAATTTAGATGGTTAAAGTCTTTCTTAATGGTAAATCAAACTCTGCTGGCTTATTCAACATAAAAAATCGGGAAAGTTATGACACTTTTCAAAGTAATAGAGTTTGAAGTTGTCATTACATCAAAAACTTTGCCTTGTGCTGATCACTTTTTAATAAATAAAAAAACCACCATCCAATTTCAGCATGTAGTGAAACTGGATTTTTTTCCAGATTTAATGAAAAATTTATAAAACATGTAACATAGTTATCAATATTCTGCACTTCATTTTATGCACATTCTGGTTTACACATGGATAAAGTAGTACTCTGGTGTATCCAAATATTGTACATTTTTTCACTTAATTCTTAATACTTATACTGTATACTTCCAAAGGGCACATTTTTAGCTCACCTGAGCAATGCTCAGGGTGAGCTATTGTGATCACCCTGTGTCCGTCGTCCGTCGTCGTGCGTCGTCAACTTTTCACATAAACAACATCTCCTCTGAAACCAATGACTGCACATCAACCAAACTTTGCAGAAATGATCCTTGGGTGGTCCACTTTCAAAGTTGTTCAAATGGTTCCGGTCTGTTGCATATGTAGGTCACAGGGCCAAAAAAGGATTTCAAAAAACACAAAATAAAAAAATCTTCTTGTCTGAAAGTACATGGGCCAGAGCTTTGATTTTTGGTATATGGTATCATCTATGGGTCCTCTACCAAAGTTGTTCAAATTTTGTCCCTAGTGTCAAAATTGGCCCCGCCCCGGGGGGTCATAGGTTTTTCCTTATATGTCTATAGGTAAATCTAAAAAAATCTTCTTCTCTGATTTGGCAAAGGCTACAGATTAGATATTTGGCATGAAACATTGTGAAGTAGACCTCTATCAAGATTGTTCAAATAATGGCCCTAGGGTCAAAATTGGCCCCGCCCTGGGGGGTCATTGATTTTCAGTACATACATATAGTGAAAACTTGAAAAAATCTTCTGGTTTGAAAGTAAATGGCCTAGAGCTTTGATTTTTGGTATATGGTATCATCTATGGGTCCTCTACCAAAGTTGTTCAAATTTTGTCCCTAGTGTCAAAATTGGCCCCGCCCTGGGGGTCATAGGTTTTTCCTTATATGTATTTAGTAAATCTAAAAAAATCTTCTTCTCTGATTTGGCAAAGGCTACAGATTAGATATTTGGCATGAAACATTGTGTAGTAGACCTCTATCAAGATTGGTCAAATAATGGCCCTAGGGTCAAAATTGGTCCCGCCCTCGGGGGTCATTGATTTTCATTATATACATATAGTGAAAACTTGAAAAATCTTATGGTCTGAAAGTAAATGGCCTAGAGCTTTGATATTTTGTCTATGGTATCATCTATAGATCCAAAACCAAAGTTGTTCAAATTTTGTTCTTAGAATTAAAATCGGCCCCGCCCTGGGGGTCATTGATTTTCCCTATATGTATATAGTAAAAACTTAAAAAATCTTCTTTTAAACAACCCAAAGAGCTAGAGCTAAGATATTAAGCATAAAACATCTTCTAATGGGTGTCTACCAAGTTTGTTCAAATAAAAGCCCTGGGGTCAAAATTGGCCCCGCCCCAGTGGGTCATTGATTTTCCCTATATGCATATAGTAAAAACTTTCTTTGAAAGAACCCAAAGGGCTAGAGCTAAGATATTTAGCATGAAACATGTTCTAATGAATGTCTACCATGTTCGTTCAAATAAGAGCCCTGGGGTCAAAATTGGCCCTTGGGGTCATTCATTAGCTCGACTTTTTTTTTAGATATATACATATTATAAATATATATATATATATATATATATATATATATATATATATATATATATATACACACACATATATATATATATATATATATATATATATATATAGTATATACATAATATGTATACATATATATATATATATATATATATATATATATATATATATATATATATATATATATATATACATTTATATATAGAGATAGATATATATATATAAAAATTCTTTAGAAAACCCAATAAGCTAGACCTTAGATGTTTAGCATGAAACATCTTCTAATGGGTGTCAACCAAGTTTGTTCAAATAAAAGCCCTGATGTTTAAACTGGCCCCGCTCCGGGGGGCCTATATACAGGTGAGCGACTTTGGGCCATCATGGCCCTCTTGTTCACATATACTATAATTGATATTTTGTTTTCTTTTCAGTCATCACAATCGCAGACAGATCAAATGATGTATGGGCACCCTGTACCACTGACAGCTTATGTTCTTATTGCCCTGTATAAAATAGAGACTGATGTATCCGGGGTATGTAACTTTAACAGTAATGATATTGTTTGTGAATTTTATCATAATTCATTTTTTGGTTCCTCAAAAGTCTGTTTTTCTTAACTAATTCTTGTAAATGTGTAAATGGAACAGAATAACAAAGAATTGAAATCTTATTTGAATTTTATTTATGCTTTTCCTATTAACCACAATTAAAAAAAATACTGATAGGTTGTAATGCAAATTAAGATTGAAAATTTGTGGTTAGAAAATGTTCAAATTACCAATTCTGAATCAATCTTAATGAATTTTGATTTTATATTTCTGAGAGTTAAGTATAGAAATCAGACAATAAGTTTCTTTAACTGTTTAACCTGACTAAATCTACCCATGCCTACAGTGCAGACCATGGGGTCTTCTGTTTGCTATTTGTCATTACTTATTTTGAAATTTTCCATAAAAATGACTTGGTTTTGTCCAGATTAAAGAGGTACAAGTTCATTTAAGGCATATAGAAAAAGTTAACCAACTACAGTTATAAGACATAAACAAATATGATTGTGTTACAGGCTGCCCTGAGTTGTATAGATAAATCACGACAACTTGCCTCGGAATATTTATCAAGAGAGGCATTCAACACACCAAATAGAGAAGTATTCCACCTGGCTGTATCAGCTTATGCCTTGTCCCTTAGTCAGCAGAAGAGTAGAACAATCTTTGATAAACTCTGGTCTCTTAGAAATCAATGTAAGTAATAACATTTATTATTAGTTATGAAGATTTTTGACAGGTTATAGGGCCTTGTCTATATAAATGGTTGAATTGCAAATAATCATTTATATATGGCCACATAACCATCACAGGAATTGTTATAATGCAATTATACAATTTATGATACAGCAAGATTTCTTATTAGAGAAAAAAAGTGAGATTTCTTCGTAGATTAAAAGCATCCGTGTATGTAAAACTGTATAAACATAATGATTGTCCAATGAAGAGCAATATTGTTATTATTAATCTGTCTAAATTCAGAAATTTATATAGCACATTAATTTTTATGCCCCCACAAAGTGGGAGCATATAGCGTTGCACTTGTCTGTCCGTCTGTCAATCCGTCAGTACGTACGTCTGTCCGTCCGTACGTCCCGAAATCTTGTGAACGCAACTCCTCTTAAACCGGATGGCAGATTTTGCTTAAACTTACAGGGATGAACAAACTTAATGTGTAGATGGTAGTAAAGGAAGGAATTAATGCTGCCACCAAATTTAACAGAATTATGGCCCTTTGTTGATTTTTTCACTATAAACCATATAGAAATTTTGTGAACGCAACTCCTCTTAAACCGGATGGCAGATTTTGCTTAAACTTCCAGGGATGAACAACCTTAATGTGTAGATGGTAGTAAAGGAAGGAATTTTTGCTGCAACCAAATTTAACAGAATTATGGCCCTTTGTTGATTTTTTCACTATATACCATATAGAAATTTTGTGAACGCAACTCCTCTTAAACCGGATGGCAGATTTTGCTTAAACTTCCAGGGATGAACAACCTTAATGTGTAGATGGTAGTAAAGGAAGGAATTTTTGCTGCAACCAAATTTAACAGAATTATGGCCCTTTGTTGATTTTTAGTTTTCAACTTGTGGCACATGACTAGTCCAAAAAATATTTGACCTAGAGTCATAACATTGACAGAACAGCGGCGTATGGGGGCATCCGTGTCCTATGGACACATTTCTAGTTCAGAACTATAAATAAATTTGTGTTAATCTTTTATAATGTAATCTTTTATACATAGTTTCATAGGTATGTTTTTTGTTGGGTTTTTTTTTAATTTTTTAATAAACAGTTCATTGATTAGATGCATTTTGTTATGCTTGTACCTGATAAAACTAGTTTCCTTTATTTTTCAGCCAATGAAATCTACTTTTCTGATTCACCAATGCCAGAGAATCCCTCGGACTTTATCAACACAGTACGATATCTGTTACCAAGGACAGAATTGATGAACGACGGTTACGCTGTACAATCTACGGCGTACGCTCTCATGGCCCACATCAAACATAATGGCATGGGAATCGACACAGATACCAAAATACAGAGAGATTCCATGATGAAATGGCTCAACCATATGAGGAATTTCATTGGAGGATTTGCGTCCACACAGGTATCTTAACCTTTATATTTTAATTAGGGCAAAGGAAAATTTCCATGTGTTTGTTGAGGCTGCGGGACAACCTGGGCAACACAGGCAATTGATTTTGCTGTCCCAGATTTACTAAGTTTTCTTTTTGTTGATGTTACAGTTGTTTAATCAAATTTAGATTATTTTTTTTTTGTAATTTGTAAACTTGATACTAGATAATTTTCTTTTAATGTACAATACAGTTAGGTTGGTACATGTATGTTAAATATATATGATATTATCCTAAGGTTTAGCTACATTGAAGTCTCACCAAAATGTGTTTATACTTTTTTTTCTTACTTCATAATAATGTGTGTTGGGTTTATTTACCCTCACTGCCAGTATAAAACCATATGGACGAGCATTATAATTCATAATGGTATAGTTGACTATATATTTTATATATAACAGGACTCATTGACAGCTATGGAGGCACTCTTTGAGTTTACCCAGGTAGATCCTAACAGGAACGTGTTTGAGACGATGATTACAATGGAGGCCTCATCAACACCTACATGGGTAGAAACTGTTGCCATGACGAAGACTAATTACACTGACATTGCCATCAGATATGTAAGTTACTAAATCAAACTTGAATGACTTTAACTAAAAGCAATTAACTGATATACAACTAATTAACTGACCAATCAACTGACCATATAAATTGTAGTACAGCCTATCAGTAGTTTTTCACTGAAAACAGTATCCCTATCAGCTAGGGTACTATACTATGGAAAAGAATGTACAACATGTTATGTCTGATTAATATGTCTATTCAAAACTACTAACGTTTCATAATACAAAACATAGGAAGTTAATTCAAAATGAGAAGTTATGATATTTATCTCATATATAAAGATTCATATATCCACATGTATTACATGCCTCTATAAAAAACCAAAAACAATCAATATATGAATGTTAATTTGCAGGTACCTCAAGATTTTGTATATGGGTCTATAAGGGTGACGGCCCAGGGTGTTGGTAGATCTATGATGCAGCTGACAACCACAGTAAATGTAGAATATCGATTCTTGTTGAAGGAAACACAAGATCAGACACAATTCTTTGAGCTGACATCAGATTATATCAGATTTACAGGCAGGAACTCTTCTGTGATGGTTATGAACCCGTGTATTAGGTAAGTAGTGTTAATAAAAATTTCCAACAATTTCGACTAATTATAGTTGAGAATTTGGGAAGTCTAGTTGTGTTGAACCAACTTTATCAAGACTTCTTTGATATTGAATGGTCATCTTTGAATAGACGTATTATTTGCTAAGAATAATCTATTTAACTCCTGGAAGTTTTACCCCTTCTAATTTCTGAATGATAATTATCTTTTCTATTTATACAGGCTACTCGAAGCAGGTGGCTTTGACTTGCTTGCTTGTGGGTTCTGTAATCTTTCATAGCAGGTTTTATTATTTAAAACCTAATTGTTGCAATATTACATATTGTCACTTTTATGCACTAACGTGTTAACTCCTATTGATTTATATTATAAGTTAACCCATTACTGCACTAATGTATAGATATACTGTTACATCTTAATAATGTAAAAAGCAAGCTTCATCTATTTTATTATACTATTGTACATGTATATTATAGGTGGGTATATTTAGACAAGAGTTTACAGTCAGGACTTACAGTTCTAGAGATTGATGTACCAACCGGCTATGTGGTAATGAATCATACATTGAGGGACTATGTAAACTCCGGTATCGTGCCCAACCTGAAACGTGCTGAATTCTATTACAGAAAAGTGGTTTTCTATTTCTCACATGTAAGTTTTTGTTGTTTTTTAGCTCACCAGAACCTAATGTTCAGAGTGAGCTATTAGTATCAAAGAGGGATGCTCCTGTGTCAACATTCATCTTCTCTGGAACTGATGGGAAAATTTACTTCAAATTTGGTCTGTAGCATCCTTGTGACAATTGGTTCTAGTGAGCTATTCAGGGCCATCATGGCTGTCTTGTAATATAAATTTTCCAATTTTCAAAATAAAATTTTTATTTGTAATATAGTGTAATTTGTATTCATTATTGTTTTAATTATTTAAATGAAATAAGAGGGGAATAAAACTTGAAAATAAATGGAAATAATTCAAGAAAATGATATATATGAGCATTTATGTAACCCTTGCTTAATTTGTGTCAAAAAGAGATTGATTTCATTATCAAAACAGTAAAATTTATCTTTAACAGTTCAGGTTGCATGTTTTAGCAAACTGGCATGGCTCTATACTTGTGACATGAGAAAATAATTTTTATCTCTGACTTTCCAAACCTTAACTACAGTCGAGACTGTCATATGTGACTTTCCCAGGGATCTTCAGAAAAAGGTCACATATGACAGGGAGTCTCTTAATACAGTCTCAAAGAAAATTAAATTTAAGTATCATCTAGCTGTCTATATACCATTGTGACTTAAAGATTCTTTATGTTTTGTGAATGTCCACACTTGCAAAAAAATATATATGGACATAATTATTCAAATAAAACAACTTTCAAACATCAAAGAATATGTATAATGTGTACTGAAAATATTTGTGCACATTATATTTAATCAATAAATTACATGCATTGATTACTTATTGGAAAATTTAACTTAGAATTTATAGAAAATAAAGTTCTAATTACCTCCCTTTAATGGCCTTTATTTATATTAAATGTTAAATTGGGTGATATATTTATAAATAATGCTTATTTGAACTTACAATATTGACAAATCTTAATTTGAGCATAATATTTATGAAATAAAAACCATGAAAAATTGTGTTACAGGATCTTTCAACATTATCCATGTCCAAAGCTTTTCTGGTTTTAGTATCAATATTTTTCCGTATTAATTATGCAGTCAAGGTAAATAAAAAAATATGCTGCCTAAAAAATCTTCCTTGGGCACTCTATAATTAAAAAAAATCTAACACAAGTCTTAACCAGTTTACTCAGGCCATAATGTACATAACACACACATCAATTGCGTCATGCTTCCATAAAACAGACGCTACGTCACTTGATACCTGCATTTATACATGTCAACTGTGTAATTGAGATAGAGGTGTGTAGACTTTGTTTGCTACTGGATTATAATTGGACTTAATTATTTTGGCCCTCTGGGTGTTATAATAGGTATTATTTATCTGATTTAACGGACAATTAAAAGGTGTGTGAAAGTCGGTTTAAATCAGACAAAACATTGCATTGGGACCTGACAATTAGAGTCGCTTGTCACATATGACAGGGAGTCGTTTAATTCAGACCATTTATATAGGAAAATACGTTGGGAGGACTGAAACAAGGTCGGATAAGACAGGGAGTCGTTTAAATCAGGGGGTCGCTAAGGCAGTCTCGACTGTAGTTTATTGTTTAAGTTTGTATGGAAATTAGATTTTTGGTACATGTATTGTGAATATTTTCAGGTGGACAACAGTAAGACATGTGTAAACTTCCAGGCAGATAGATGGTATCCTACTGCTAATATGACCATACAACACAGAATGAGAGTCTATGATTATTATGAACCTGGTAAGTCCAATGCTCCTCTGATTTCATACTTTTACCTGGTTTCCATAAATAAATGACCCTGCATATAAACAGGAAAACTCTCATAGTACTTGATTATTTTGAACTTGGTAACACAAGTGTTTATCTAAAATCATCCCTTTACATGCTTTTTGATAAATTAATAACTCTGCATGAAAACAGGAAAAATCTTATACTATTTTGATACGATGTTGCACTTCTGTGATTTTCAACTTTTTGATTTTGTTTAGATCTCCTTTTTCCAGATTTTTAAATGGATTTCAGTATTATAATGCTAAAATTGGGCAGTTAGCAGCATTGAGTGTGGTCAGACTTTGAGAAAGTGCAGGCCGCCCTGGCTCAAGACTTGCTATATATGCACAGGCCTGGCTATATGCTTGTTACATAGACCATATCCCAATTAGTGCTTGCTGAAATACACCCTTACAAAATGCAAAGAATTCAGATTTGTTTTTAGCTCACCTGTCACAAAGTGACAGGGTGAGCTTTTGTGATCGCTTTTCGTCCGTCGTCCGTCCGTCTTCCGTCCGTAAACTTTTACTTTAAATGACATCTCCTCATAAACCACTAAGCCAATTTCATCCAAACTTCACAGGAATGTTCCTTTGGTGGTCACCTTTAAAAATTGTTCAAAGAATTTAATTCCATGCAGAACTCTGGTTGCCATGGCAACCGAAAGAAAAAACTTTAAATATCTTCTTTTAAAAAACCATAAGAGCTAGAGCTTAGATATTTGGCATGAAACATCTTCTAGTGAGTGTCTACCAAGTTTGTTCAAATAAAAGCTCTGGGGTCAAAATTGGCCCTGCCCCAGGGGGTCATTGATTTTCCCTATATGCATATAGTAAAAACTTAAAAAATCTTCTTTTAAAGAACCCAAAGAGCTAGAGCTAAGATATTTAGCATGAAACATGTTCTAATAGGTGTCTACCAAGTTTGTTCAAATAAAAGCCCTGGGGTCAAAATTGGCCCCGCCCCGGGGGGTCATTGATTTTCCCTATATGCATATAGTAAAAACTTAAAAAATCTTCTTTTAAAGAACCAAAAGAGTTAGAGCTAAGATATTTAGCATGAAACATGTTCTAATAAGTGTCTACCAACTTTGTTCAAATAAAAGCCATGGGGTCCAAAATGGCCCCGCCCCGGGGGGGTCATTGATTTTCCCTATATGCATATAGTAAAAACTTAAAAAATCTTCTTTTAAAGAACTCAAAGAGATATGGCTAAGATATTTAGTATCAAACATGTTCTAATAGGTGTCTACCAAGTTTGTTCAAATAAAAGCCCTGGGGTCAAAATTGGCACCGCCCCGGGGGTCATTGATTTTCCTTATATGTGTATAGCAAAAACTTAAAAAATCTTCTTTGAAAAAACCCAAATAGCTAGAGTTAAGATATTAAGCATGAAACATCTTTTAGTGAGTGTCTACAAAGTTTGTTCAAATAAAAGACCTGGGGTCAAAATTGGCCCCGCCCCGGGGGTCATTGATTTTCTCTATATGTGTATAGCAAAAACTTAAAATCTTCTTTGAAAAAACCCAAATAGCTAGAGTTTAGATATTAAGCATGAAACATCTTCTAGTAAGTGTCTACAAAGTTTGTTCAAATAAAAGCCCTGGAGTCAAAACTGGCCCGGCCCCAGGGGTGTCATTGTTTTTTACTATAATTATGTGTATAGTAAAAACTTAAAAAAAATCTTCTTTTAAAAAGCCCAATGAGCTAGAGCTTAGATGTTTAGCATGAAACATCTTCTTATGGTGTCTACCAAGTTTGTGCAAATAAAAGCCCTTGGGTTTAAATTGGCCCTGCAACGTTGGGGGGGGGGGGATGGGGGTTGGGGGGGGGGCTATATTACAGGTGAGCGACCTCAGGGCCATCATGGCCCTCTTGTTTGACTTTTGTTGACCATTTTTTCTAAGGAGTGATCAAGACTGCAAAAAGATATACTTCTGAAATTGTTCTTTTCAGAAACTTGTTATAATATAACACTTACAATTATATTCAATTACTATAATTTCTTTGTTCTTAATTTTTCAGGTATGCACAACACAACTCTTTATTCGACATACAACATGTTTAATCTGAACATATGTTACGTGTGCGGATCTTATCAGTGTCCATATTGTCCGTACTTCAATGTGGGCACGGTGATAAAAGCAAGTTTCACGTGTGTAGCCCTCATCCTAGGATTCCTTGCAAAGAAATATGCATTACGGACAAGCTAGTAATAATTTGTGTATCTATCATTGCAACATTCCTTGAAAAAACATTATTTTATTCATTTGTAAATAGTGAATATATTCCAAAGGAACTTTTTATTTAGTCAAAACAGTGTTTTATTTAGGATTGATGATCTATAGGACACAGTCTGTATTTAGTTCTATATGGCCAGGTAACAATGCCTCGTTGGCATTCCTGGAATCTACATACCTATCACTGCATATATTGAATTTATATCAGTAGATTGTTTTAATTTGTCAGAACATTTAAGTGGTTTATGTATAGTGCACCCTCTAGCTAAAATGACCTCAAGGTTTTTCATCTACAAGATTCAGAAGTCGAGCATAATCCAAATAACAACAAAGTGATTTAGTTATCTGTTGTGGGTGAACACCGCATTCATCCATTCCAGCAAATATCCATTTATACACTACTCATACTTACTATATGGATGATCTGTGACACAAATGTCGGAATTTGAATTGTTTAAAATCTCATATGATCAGTTCTAGAAAGAGTCATTTATTAGTCCCCTACCGGTTTACCGGAGGGGACTTTAGGTTTACCCTCCGTCCGTCCGTCCGTCCGTCCGTCAGTCCGTCCGTCTGTCCGTCCGTCAGTCCGTCCGTCCACAAAACTGGATCCCGCGATAATGCAAAAAGTACTGAAAATATTTTAATGAAACTTGATATATGGATAGATGGCAGTTATGAGATTATGCACGTTCTTTTTTCTTTTCTTCCTATGTTGAAAATTCTGGTTTGCTATGGCAACAAATAGACTGAAAATATGGCAAATTTTACACATAATCTGGATCCCGCGATAACGCAAAAAGTACTGAAATATTTTTATGAAACTTGATATATGGATAGATGACAGTATGGAGATTATGCACGTCTTTTTCTTTTCTTCCTATGCTGAAAATTCTGGTTGCTATGGCAACAAATAGACTGAAAA